>NC_079437.1:5321554-5334054 GCF_903798145.1 Danio aesculapii | reverse complement strand
ATTTGGCTATTTAGACAGATATAAACGTTAAGTTTCTTATAATGACATTTTTATTCCGATTGCAATAAAAAACTGTCAAATTAAAACATTAAAAATAGAATTTAAAACAGATTTTATAAAGTTTATTAATTTGATTTATTTACATTTATTTTTAAATATTTACAGTTGAAGTCTAAATATTGACCCTCCTGTGATTTTTATTTTATTTTTATTTTTATTGTTAAATGTTTATATATATAGTTGGAGTCAGAATTATTAGCCACGCTTTGAATTTATTTTTCTTTTTTTATATATGTCCCAAATGATGTTGAACAGATTCAGGAAATTTTCACAGTAAGTCTGATAATATTTTTTCTTCTGGAGAAAGTCTTATTTGTTTTATTTCGGCTAGAATTAAAGCAGTTTTTTATTTTTTTATAAACCATTTTAAGGTCAATATTATTAGCCCCTTTAAGCTATATTTTTTTCGATAATCTACAGAACAAACCATGATTATACAATAACTTGCCTAATTACACTGAAAAAAATTAGTGTTGCATGCAAAACTGTTGCAAACAATTTATTTGTGTTGAATTTAAACAAAACAAATTAAATTTAATAATGTTCAACTTAATTTGTTTGCTTAAATTCACCCCAAATAAATTGTTTACAACCACTTAACTTAAAAAAATTTAGAAAATCCAAGGAATCATCTTTGAATAATTTTTTTCAGTGTACCCTAACCTGCCTAGTTACCCTAATTAACCTAGTTAAGCCTTTAAATGTCACTTTAAGCTGTATAGAAGTGTCTTGAAGAATATCTAGTCTAATATTATTTACTGTCATCATGACAAAGATAAAATAAATCAGTTATTAGAGATGAGTTATTAAAACTATTATGTTCAGACATGTGTTGAAAAAAATTGTCTCTCAACTAAACAGAAATTGGGGGGAAAAATAAACAGGGGGGCTAATAATTCTGACTTCAACTGTATGTATATATATATATATATATATATATATATATATATATATATATATATATATAAACATTTTAAGGTCAACATTATTAGCCTCCCTGTTTATTATTAATATTATTAGTCAATATCATTAGCAATATTTGTTTTGGATTGTCTAAGCCTTTAAATGTCACTTTAAGCTGAATACTAGTATGTTGAAGAACATCTAGTCTAATATTATTTACTGTCATCATGAAGATAAAATAAATCAGTTATTAGAGATGAGTTATTAAAACTTCTTTTAACTTTTTACTTTTACTTTAAACTTTTGATTATAAATGTGCTGAATAATTCCTATTTCCGTTAAACAGAATGGTAAGACTTTATTTTGATGGTCCATTTGAGTATTAGTAGACTGTCTGCTTAATATCTGCTGATTCTGCTCCTTCAACAGACATTTAACTGACTATAAGAAACTTTACAAGTACATGTCAACTTACACTAACCCTAACCACAATCTAACAGTCTACTTATAATCTAATGAGAATTAGATGCAATGTAACTTAAATTCAACAAACAGACCATCAAAATAAAGTGTGACCAACAGGAATTGGGGAAAAATACACAGTGTGGCTAATAATTCTGACTTCAACTATATTTAGTTTACTGATTAATGCAAAACTGTAGAAAAGACCTAAATTAATTGACAATTTATTTTAATTTACAGTTAGGCCTGTTGTATTTCATGGTTGATAAATTATATAAAGATGCTGTAATAACTGTGCAATGACTGAAACTTGGGGTGGAAAGACAAGACAGCAAGCAAGAAAAACAATCACACAATTTGTAATGGTTATAATGGAAGTTGTATTGGTCTGGTAAATGTTTTGTCTTCTATAGTGTAATAAACACAGAAATCCTAAAGTAATATTGCCCCAAAACACACAACTAACAAAAATGTACTGATTTTAAGCAAGAATAATGACTTAATACTGCTTAAAGTCACTATAAATCTCAATACACTGTAGAAATGAAATTCTTTATTCTTTAAATTTGCGTTAACCTTAGCATTTAGCTTTATTAAAAATAAAACAAAATATAAGACGTTTAAAATTACGACACCATGTTTATTCCCTTTAATTTCATTGCAATTGTGTTTTAAGAAACATCCTATAATTAAAAATAGAATTATTTTACAAAATATACCTTAACATACTCAGTACTGAACATATGAAACAGCATTCTCATAGTAATGACTGAGCATTATTTCAGCACGCGCCTGTTTTCTTGTGATGGTTTGTGTACTTTCCTTTGATTCGTTTGAAGGGATTTTTGCGTAAGAGTCTGAGGTCATCCCTCTTATCTATCCCCCTCATGCAGAAACTCTTTATTTGTGCTGCTGACGACCCTCAATCAGACCTGTGCAGCGTAAAAAAATGCGTAGGTTTCTAATAAAGCATATCAGTTTTAACATATCCATAACGTCTGTTTTCTTCTCGAAATTTCATAATGTCTGATGTGAATGCTTTTGAGTGCTGAGAATTGATTTTGGAGAGCCTGTCGTGCTCATTGTCGTCAAACGACTTGATTAAACAGATCAAACCCCGATTGCGCGCGTACATCGCGGAGACATCCATATGATGTTTGTGTTTACATCTGGAAGACGTATTTATATTATATTGAAGCGTCTACCACACGTCACTCTCCGAACGTTAAATATACGTTTAGAATTTGTATTTAGGATGTTTAAAACATTTAAAAGTGTTTATCAGACCACAGCAAGCGATCTTTAAAGATATCTTGAATAAATAGCCAACATGTGCTATAAGTGAAACTGAATTCACAGATAACAGTATAAGATAAAGGCTACTCTTTTGTTTTTAAGACCTTATGCGAAATTGCACTCTTATTTAACAAAACTGTCTGTGTTAAAACATTTTGCTTTGGCCACAGAAGCTTGTTTTGAACACACCTTCACCTCAAACGAGGGTCGTATTTTTTGTTTATTTTGCAGATAAATGACAAAAAAAAAAAGGATTAAATTAAGATCCAAAGTATATCAAACGAAAATCGTTAAAAAAAAGGATTTTTCCAACAAAATTTATCAAGTGGTCAAAAATTGTCCGCTCCTTTTTTTCAGGCCCACTAGATATCTAATTTATCACACCTTTATGACGTCTACAATTATTAAACATAACAAAACAAATAAAAGTATACACTAAATAAATGTACACTAAAAATGTCCACAACAGTTTGCCTTTAATTAGGAGAGACCGTAAAAGCCTTAAGTCTGTCACGGTTTATTTTAAATTGAGTTTTATTAATGTGTGAATTGTTTAAATTAACAAATGTAATGTATGGGATATGCCTGTGCACCACACCACTGTATCAGACCTAAAATATGCAAATGAAAGAGTCGGAAAAACGATTTCTCACTGATTGATCTGATCAGATTGCTTTGTTTTGCTTATTTTAAAGAGTTTGAAAATTAAAATAGGTATTTTAAGGGAGTAAAAAAACTAATTCTGATGATGGTCGGAAAAAAAAAAACTGTCACAGTGAGACAAGTTCCTCATTTAATTATTTTATTTGTTTTAAATACATGTTAACCTGCCAACCATACAAATATTACAATAATAATACAAAGCAAACATGACTAATATCTCAATTCTGTCAACAAACACCTTAGACAATACACTTTTAATAGCGCATACATAAATACTATCAGTGTTATTTAGCTACTCATAAAACCACAGCGGAGACATTAAAGTGCATTTAAAGCCTCAGCATCAATGTTACAGGACAATTCATTTCGACAGAGAGAATCAAAGCCGCCTGTTGATTCCCGCCGGTCGCAGCAGTTCGCGCGCTCACGCTGTCGGTGTTTCCCGCCCACATGATCCTCCCAGGCGAGGACCTCACCGGACGGTCTTGTAAACCGCTGAACATCCAGTATAAACATCTCATTCAGTGTGTGTGATGATGTGCTGCGGTGGTTTTCAAGATTTGAGCCCCATCTGAGCCATGAGCTGCTCATACACGGTCCACGCCATTGCCGCCATCATGGTTCTCCGGAGAGAGCGAGGAACCGCGCCGCGGAAAAAACCCGCCAAACCATGCTCCTGATGGACAGACAGACAGAGAGGCTCGTTTTAAAACCTTTTTTGCCACTTATTCACTATTCTTTGGCTTAGTCTCTTATTTATCAGGGGTCGCCACAGCAGAAAGAACAACACAATCTCACGGCAATTCCTAACTTTTTGATTTAGTGGCTTATTCGTATGATCTAATTCGTACAATTTAGTACGATTTGCTCATCCGCCAATGACGGTTGGGTTTAGGGGTGGGGTTAGGTGCCACGCCTCCTTTTTAAAATCGTACAATTTCGTACGACTAAACTCGTACGAATTCGTACGAATTAGCCACTGAACTGTCAAAACATAAAATATTTACGGTTTCTCGTGAGATCAGGCTGGAAAGAACAACTCGAAAAAACGACTTTGTCTAAAAATGTTTTTAAAAATGTTACATTTCTGTATAATTTTTGGTTTTACATTTATGAATCCTATTTAGCTTTTATTAATATGATTCTTGTTTGTTTTTTTACTTGACCTTTTTTCTCGTTTATTTAGGATATAGCTATTTGTAGTGTAAGAGTCATAACATACATAATAATTAATAAACCTAATTATAAACTAGATTTTGTTTGTTACAAAATTCTTACCAATGTATTCCTGAAAACAATGTAAATGTTGACATTTTAAAAAGTTTCTGAAAGTTCAAAAAGAGTTTACAAACACGTTTTAATAGAAGTTTTAAAACATTTATGTCCCAGTTTTTATTTAACTAAAAGCTAAATTTTAAAATTCAAACAGTTTTATTGAAGTTGTTGAACATTTAATAGTTTTAGATTTTTATAATTAGAACAAAACTGCTGGAAAGCCATCTAAACCAAGCGGCAACCTCCCACTCTCCCTCGGGAAGCCAATACGGAAGTAACTGAAACTGCAATTCATCAAAATTCCGCTAGTCCTGGCTCCATAATAGAGCAAATTGCAATTGAGCCCACTGTTAGAATGGCCAACTTTACAGCAGAAAAAAAGGTGTTTACAGCCTGGTACAAAGAACGATTTTGGTTCATAAAGCTATTATTACCCTCCATGACAACTGTGAGGGGGGTGAATTTTTTTATAACTCATCCATTTCCTTTATATTAGGTTATATTAAGTTTGCATAATTAAGGGCGTGGCCACTTGAGTGACAGCTAGGTCTCGCTGGTCGCCGTGACTTCACCTCAGCTGAATCCAGCAGATTAGCCACTGATCTCGGCATGTTCATCGTATTTTTGTGTTGTTTTATGTGGCTTTACACAGTCAGCTGCCTTTTGGGATTATTTCTTACAATTATCAGATGATATGGGATGCTGTGTGCACTTAATTGTGCTCACAAACCATTCATGTGGCCTCCGTTTCCCATGTGAGTAAAGTTATATACTTATAAACCATCTCTATAAATGTATTTGTTTTATTTAAGATCATTTATCATTAATATTTTTCTTTAGACCCGTAAAGCACTCCAGAATGTGACAGATTGATTAGCTGTAGGCTCTAGAACAGTCATCTGAAGCGTTATCATACAGTGTTATGCTGGAGTTCATCAATAGTCTTGCATTTACTAACACACACTATATCTGAAGTGTTTGGAAGTGTTTTCCTCCTGTTGAAAAACGTCATAAGAACAATGCTTAGTGGCTCAATGTATTACTACAGTGTTTTTAAAAGTCTAAACACTTTATTGATATAGTGTACAGCCAAGCACATGTGGTCAGAACACAAACGAGTCGCAGGTAATAAAGTATCAAGCGTTTCTCCCAAAGTAAAGTCTGTCTGCCAGGTCTAAGCAAAGTGCCAGCAGGTGTCTGTAGCTCCGCCCACTCTCCGCCTCTTTGCCCTTGTTTGGTATCCCGCTGTGGGTGCGATGACGTGCAAACAAAATGGCGACGGTTGGCCGCGCCTACTTGTAGCTTCTTTTGCGCTCTTCAGAAACCTATGGGTGACGTCACGGATGCTACATCCTTATATTTTACAGTCTATGATCTAAACACATAATTAATTATTATAAATCTCACATTCAAGAGGCTCTTTAGTCACAGTTTTGGAATCTGTGGAATTGTGCGGAATGAATTTTCTATCGTACAGCGCATCAATACCTTCAAATTTAAATATTATTATTTTTCAAATCGAGATGTTGGTTAAAGAGACAGTTCACATAAAAATTATAACTTAGTTTCCCTTAACTTGTTTTAAATCTTTTTAATAAGAAAATATTGTGAACAAACATGTAAAACTGTAACCATTGACTCCCACAGTATTTGTTTTTCCTACTATGGAAGTCAATGGTTACAGGTTTTCAACATTCTTCAAAATATCCTCTTTTTTTGTTCAACAGAGGAAAGAAACCCCAAACGGAACCACTTGAGGGAGAGTCAACTTTCCTTTTGGTGTTTGTGGAAACCTGTTTGGTGATGTAAAGAAATGACACACATTTTTTCAAATATGTCTTCACCTATTATCACTGCAGTATTAACAGCTTTGACCTGATTAGATGGCCTGTTTACAGCTGATGTGATGGTGTGGTTGAATATTTAATCAATGCACTATTTTACAACCCTCTTATACAGTATACATTTGTTTTGTTTATACAGTTAACCTCTCACTCATGGTCAAATCAGAGTAAAGCATGGTCTCTTTTGGCCTTTTTGAGGGAGAATGAGGCTGGAATGGCATCTGTTACCTTGTAAATGTAGCGCACCACATCTGATGTCCTGCTGAAGACGTCTGGACTCACTTGAACATGAGTTTTGACCACATCAGCCGGCTGGGTCAAAACTGAGGCCAGAACACCAGCCAGAATCCCGCAGCTGAAGTTGGCCATCGGTGCGTAAGACGACTGGCTGATCTCTGAAACACAGAGATACAGTATATCAGCGCATGTTACACAATGACTTCCTGTTTGAGCCGGTCAGAATGACTGGACTGCTTTCTTATCTCTTATGAAGAAATCTCTCGAGCAATGATCCTGCTACCTGTTATCTCAGCAGACCTCTCTAGACTGTACAGACATCAGGATACAATATGACATGGCAAGAAAAACTCTTTTTTACTCACTTTATGTTTGTATTTTCATAAAAAAAGAGCATTTAACTATAAAAGTTTAGCATTTTCAGAAATAACTGTGCTTCCACTCACCAGAATGAGCTTTTGATTTGCTTACAAAATGCACATGCTCCTCTAAAAATCCTTTGCAAAGTTGTTGCATTCGTAGCAGAACTTGTACCTTTACTCTAAAATTGCTGCCTTCCTCTGAGAAACTTTGCATTGTGCATTTATTTTTGCTTTGATAAATTCAATTTTAAAGGCTGTATGGTGGCGCAGTGGGTAGAACTATCACCTCAAAGCAAGAAGGTCTCTGGTTCGAGCCTCGGCTGGGTCAGTTGGCATTTCTGTGTGGAGTTTGCATGTTCTCCCTGAGCTGGCGTGGGTTTCCTCCAGGTGCTCCGGTTTCCCCCACAAGTCCGAAGACATGCAGTACAGGTGAATTGGGTAGGCTAAGTTGTCCGTAGTGTATGAGTGTGAATGAGTGTGTTTGGATGTTTCCCAGTGATGGGTTGCAGCTGGAAGGGCATCCGTAGCGTAAAAAAAACATATGCTGGATAAGTTGGTGGTTCATTCCACTGTGGCGACCCCAGATTAATAAAGGGACTAAGTCGAAAAGACAACTAATGAAATTCAGTTTTATTGCCGTTGCAATTTTCATGCCCTTCCAGCCGCTACCCAGTACTGGGAAACACCCATACACTCTCACATTCAAACACACTCATACAAAACGGCCAATTTAGTTCATCAATTCACCAAGAGCGCATGTGTTTGGACTGTGGGAGGAAACCCACGCCAACACAGGGAGAACATGCAAACTCCACACAGAAAAGCCAACTGGAAATCGATCCAGTGACCTTCTTGCTTGTGCTTGAGGCCACAGTGCTAATCACTGAGCCAGTACAGTACTATGAATATTAAATGAATAAATAAATAAACTGACTAGAGCGGGGAGTAAAATCAAGGAGAAAACGGTTTTAAATGCAATAAAAATAATAATAATAATAATAATAATAATAATAATAATAATAATAATAATAATAATAATAAATAGAAATTACAATAAAATAAATAAATAAAATACTAACTGCATCTCTGTTTAATGTTTATCATCTTTTCTCTTTTTTATTTTTTATATTTATTTATTTGTGTTGTCACTTTATGTACACTGGAAGCTTCTGAAGCCAAATCAAATTCCTTGTGTGTGTGAAGCAGATTTGGCAATAAAACTGATTCTGATTCTAAAACACTTGCAGGTCACATTAGAATCGGAATTTCAAATTAATTAAAAAGAGAAAATCATCTACTGCATTAACTGTAATATTGAAGATAAAATAAGAATAAAAACACATTTTCCTCTGGTGAACTCAATAAAACGATTATAAAAATAAAACGGCCCCAGTGAGAGTCTCAGTGTTTGCTCACATTTATTTGCATTCTTAAGTTCTGACAAATTGTCCTTTTGCTTGCAGAACATTTGTGTTCCTCTTGGAATATTAGCATTCATGTGCAAAATTAGCAATTTCTGCATTTCTTCCATATTTACAGCGGCGATTGTTGGCTCTCGAGGGCCCATTGCGAACATTGGGTGGGGGTGAGGGAAGGGTAGAGGTGAAAGCAACCTGCAAGCATGGGGGGGTCCTCAATTTGCAGAGCCCTACGCACATTTCATAGTGCACGTATAGAGCGGATTGGTACAGCATATTCATTCATTCATTTTCTTGCGACTTAGTCCCTTATTTATCAGGGGTCACCACAGCGGAATGAACCGCCAACTATTCCAGCATATGTTTTACGCAGCGGATGCCCTTCCAGCTGCAACCCAATACTGGGAAACACCCATACACACTCATTTCCACACACACAATTCCCCAATAGCGAATGTGTTTGGACTTTGTGGGAAACCCACGCCAACAAGGAGAGAACATGCAAACTCCACACAGAAACTGACCCAGCTGGGACTCGAACCAGCGACCTTCTTGCTGTGAGGCCACAGAGCTAACCACTGAGCCATCGTGCCATCCAGTACTGCATGTTTACTTACAAAATAAAATTACTTCCAGAACTGGCTTCACTGCCTAAATGCACATGAGAATTGCCTTCGATTAATTGTGTAGCCCTAGCAGAGCGCAACAAAAACATCTAATCTTTCCGTCCAGAAACTAACATGAAGCAGAACCTGCTGTGCACAATGAACCCATTAAGGCTCTGCAAAAGATTTTATTAACAACCATGTGTTAAGTGTCCTGTATGTGTCAAGTAAGGCCCTGATCCAGACACTGAAAGCCCTTTGTGCAATGAGAGGCACCTTTTTTATTGGTTGTCTTATGACCGTGAGTGTTTTGTGCATTGCTGTGCGCCTCGTGTATTAACCACCGTCTGCACCTTGCGTTCTGTGCAAAAAAAGGCAACTCTGAGCAGAAAAAGCACAGTGTCAGTTGCGCCTTTTCTTTTTAGGGCTTTTTCACCTTTTATTGGGATAGGATAGTGGAGAACAGACAGGAAAGCATTGGGAGCAGAGAGATCGGCAAAGGACCTCGAGCTGGGAATCAAACTCAGGTCACCGTGAGCCCCATGGTGCTATATATCAGCATACTTAAGCACTAGGCTACCAGTTGAGCCTTTTTCATAGTCGAATCAAATGACAGCAGAGGCGGGGTTTGAGTTGAGGTGACAGCAGTGTTTGTGTTGTTAAGACAACTGCAGAGACTTTTGAAGATGGAGGAAACACCTGTGGTTACTGTTTTGAGTTATCCGGAGCTGGATTACTTCACAAATTGTGAATATCACAATATTATTAAGCATTACAATTATAACAATATCAACGGCAGCAATCGCGCACAATACGCAACTGATTCAGTGGTTAACTAGCCACATAAAAAGCACAGCACACTTCTTTTTCCCCTGTCAACAAGAGGCAGTGCGGTGCGCCTCGAATTCTCAGAACAACAAAAGCCCGTTCGGTGTGATCGGGCCCCTAAATGTCCAGTATGTGTTAAGTATTTGTCGAGTATGTGTCCACTATGTGTTGAGTATACTGACAGACCTGGAGGCAGCAGGTGTTTGGTCTGGCTGTAGATCATGACGTATATGCCGGAGAACGGAGCGTCTCTGAGCAGTGTGGCCGTCAGACCTGAGAACAGAGCTTTCGGTCCTTCCGTCCGACATACCGACCGCAGCGCTCCAAACACACCGCTGTACCTGTAGCGGCCACTCTGAAACACACACACACATTTATTCATTTAGCAGATGCTTTTATCCAAAGCAACTTACATATGAAGGTAAAAGATGCACTTGAGATCATCAACAAGCAGCAGTATATAGATGCCAGGACAAGTCTATTGCCTCAGTGGTGTGTCTCAGTCCAGCACAGTACAGTATGGTCCAGTAGGGGTCACCCTAATCAGGCCTTTCTACTTCCAATGGTACCCTTTTGGTAGACATGGTGTAAAACAGAAAGTTCCAACAGATGGAAAATAAAGCCACACGGGTCCTTCACATATATCTTTTTTGTACTCAAGTCATATAGATTGTAATAGAGATACTTTGGCAAGCAAATGCAATTAGCAGTTTCCTCACATTTTTTGATGCCCATTTTTTGAGCACGGTGGCTCAGTGATTAGCATGGTGGCTCAGTGATTAGCATGGTGGCTCAGTGATTAGCATGGTGGCTCAGTGATTAGCACTGTCGTCTCACAGCAAGAAGGTCGCTGGTTTGAGTCCAAACACTTGCTCTATAGGTGAATAGAACTAAATTAAACACAACTAAATTGGCCGTTGTGTATGAGTGTGTGTGAATGAGCGTGTATGGGTGTTTCCCAATATTAGATTGCATCCGCTGCGTAAAACATGTGCTGGAATAGTTGGCAGATCATTAGCGGAATGATCCGCCAACTATTCCAGCATATGTTTTACGCAGCCTCTGAATAGAGACTAAGCCGAAGGAAAATGAATGAATGTAAACAACAATAGAGGACACAGATGCAGAGCAGATGCTGTTCTTCTTAGCCTGTGGATGTTTGTCGCAAGATTTGCTTGAGCTCCATGGCTCATTGCTGCATGATGTGACTGTTTCAGTGTTATGTCTTGGATGTGTATTAAAAATGCCACTTCCTGTGTACGTAGAGTGTCTGCAAATCCACTAGATACCATTCTGTTGTGCTAGGTTGAGGTTAATAGTGCAAAAACAGTATTTTTTTTGGTACCTTTAGTAGAAGAAACAGACATGAATGCGTATTATACTGTACCAAACTCTACCACACAATAAAAACCGGACACAAGTTAGTTTAAAAGATTTAGTATCATTACTGAGTCCTTGTAACTGAGAGTTTGTAGGAAAGTGTCTGGTGCATATGGAGAGGAAGAAGTGTGTCTCCTACAAGGTTGAGGTGGTTTGTCCAACACACTCACCGGCATGAAGCACACTCAGAATCGCACAATGTTTTCAGAATAATGGAGTTATTCTCTTATTATAATTATTTGGAGAGAATTATTATATAATTATATGGAGAGATAAAGTCTATTACCTACAGGTGGTTTGTCCAGTACACTCACCAATGTGAAGCACACTCACAATTCCCCAATGTATTCCTACAAACTCCCTCACGGAGTAAATCTATGGCTCTTTTATTTGTCTACACACCTCGAAGCGTGTTTTGATGACGGTGACGGGCAGCATGAAAACTCCTGCCACACATCTGGCCCCGGCTCCCAGCAGCACCGCCTGCAAGGGCCCCGGGCCCCCGCTGGAGAAGAAATGCTGCTTCAGAGTGAAATAGGTGCTGAAGTAGATCCCGACTCCTGGAATACAGCGCACGAACGACTGCAGAGAGACAGAAACAGACAATATAATCAGAAGGACGCACACATTGTAAAGATATCACACCTTAGGGTGACCATACGTGCCATTTTTACAGGACGAGTCCACTATAAAACACTGTCTTGAATCGTTTAGTTGAATCAAATCAATTTTTCAAGTTATCTAAACATACATCATCAACGCAAGTCTGTGAGAATCAAAATAAGCACCTCACTCTCAAAACATAGTCAAGTTACCCTACTGAAAAAAACAGCTTAAACCAGGCTAGGCTGGTTGGCTGGTTTTAGCTGGTTGACCAGCCTGGTTTTAGAGGGGTTTTGGCCATTTCCAGGCTGGTTTCCAGCCATTTCCAGCCTGGTCTTAGCTGGTCAGGCTGGAAAATGACTAGCTAAAACCAGCTTGACCACCTAGCCAGGCTGGGAGTCCAGCCAAAACCAACTATGTCCAACTTAAACCAGGCTGGTCAAGCTGGTTTTAGCTGGTTATTTTCCAGCCTGACCAGCTAAAACCAGGCTGGAAATGGCCAAAACCCCTGGTCAACCAGCTAAAACCAGATAAAACCAGCCAACCAGCCTAGGCTGGTTTAAG
>NC_079437.1:5281554-5316554 GCF_903798145.1 Danio aesculapii | reverse complement strand
GCTGCAGTATTTATATGTTCACTATAGTTAATAGTTCAAGTAAACGACACAATATCGTAGTTTTCTATAACTATAATACATCACGTTTACTGTAGTAAAACTAAAGTATTCTGTAGTATTTATATGTTCACTATAGTTAATAGTAGTGCAAGTAAACGACACAATATCGGCACTATTACATCACGTTTACTGTAGTAAAACTAAAGTATGCTGCAGTATTTATATGTTCACTATAGTTAATAGTTCAAGTAAACGACACAATATCGTAGTTGTCTATAACTATATGGTATATTTTAATACATCACGTTTACTATAGTAAAATTAAATATGCTGCAGTATTTATATGTTCACTATAGTTAATAGTAGTACAAGTAAACAACACAATATGGTAGTTTTCTAGAACTATTATAATACATCACGTTTACTGTAGTAAAATTAAAGTATGCTGCAGTATTTATATGTTCACTATAGTTAATAGTAGTGCAAGTAAACGACACAATATCGTAGTTTTCTATAACTATTATAATACATCACGTTTACTATAGTAAAACTAAAGTATGCTGCAGTATTTATATGTTCACTATAGTTAATAGTTCAAGTAAACGACACAAAATCGTAGTGTTCTATAACTAAAGGGTATATTATAATACATCACGTTTACTGTAGTAAAACTAAAGTATGCTGCAGTATTAATATGTTTACTATAGTTAATACTACAGTACGCTGGAGCATTCATTTACAAAGTGTTGCAAATACCACACTTAAAAAATGATTCAAAGCTGATTCCTTGGATTTACTAAATGTGTTTTAGGGGTTGTAAATAATTTATTTGAGCTGAATTTAAACAAATTAATTTGACCATTACTAAATTTAATTTGTTTAAATTCAACCCATATAAATAGTTTGCAACAATTTTTCTTCAGTGTATTATAATAGATACAGTATAATCCCCTTTTACTATAGTAGTTAAATTACTATTGTGTTTTCTTTCCATCTGCAGTACACTAAAACCTGCATTTGCTGAATGTGATGCAAGTAAACAAAATAACATTAAGTGTCTCTATTGTAAGATTGGTGCTGTAAGATCATCAACATAAATCTAGTGTGTCCTTATGAGTATTAATGACAGGTTTGCAGACTCACCAGAGAGTACTCCATGATGTTTCAGATGATCAGAGGGTCGTGCTTCAGGGCAGCTCAGCTTCTGAAAACAGCAGTGGTCTGAGAGTGAGCATCTCTTTAGTTTAACACAGACTTCACGTGACCCGTTTGTCTCTCTTTATAACACTGGTGTTTATTATTCTGCCGGTGTGCAGCACCGTGACTCTCATCATGTGCGCATGGCTGATGCTTTAAATTAAGACAGGAGTAGTTGAACAGCTCACATTGAGCCAGGAATAAACTTCTGAAGTAAAAGAGTATCTCACCTCCTCTTCAATATATGACCTGTGAATCCTGTCAGAAAATGGGCTTGTCGATAAATGATCCAAAATGTGAAATGTTGGGAACTTTCCTAATTACTTGAAATGTTAGCACTGAAGAGAAATAGGCCAGGTGAAACTAGTGGCTTCTGTATTAAAGCAGTGCTGGCTTGTCCTGATGCGCGCGCGCTCCAGTAGGTATAAAAGAAAGGGGCGGAGTCTGACGCAAGGTGCGTAACAACCCAATGTGATTGACAAATAACCAGACAGAACGTGCAGTGACAAGATGAAAAAGTACACCGAATTAAAATGTACAAGATAAAGTACAACATGTCCAACCCATTATTATCAGAACAGTGAATAAAATTGCTCAGCAAGCATTTTTGAAAGTGAAAAAAAATGGCTAATAGATGTTTAATGGACGTCTAAGATGTTTAATTAACATCTTGTAATTGATGTTTAATGGCCAAAGGAGGCTAAATTTTGGCTGGCGTAAAAGACGTCATTACTAGACGTAATATAATAGCCCAACACTAGACCAGTCATCACATGCACAGGAATAAATGACCACGTGTGAAGTCCGTCTATTCTGTCTGTTTGGTCTAATTTTGGTTTATTCTTAGATGTCTATTAGATGTCCATTGACAACCCAGATTTAACTCTGTTTTAAATATGATATCTATTCTTGGACGTCTATTAAACACATTGCTTGATGGGTTTTCACCTGGAAGTGAGAATGGTGACGTTCACAGCAAATCTCAGCATTTCTCTCTCAATTTTAAAAGTATAGTGGAAATATATAGGCAAAACGCGATTATAAAGCCAAACATTTAAAAACGTACAAACTTGTTTCAATGGAAAGCAGATCAATCCGCTCAGAACCAGTTTGGACTCTCAGTGACGTGGTCTGCGTGCGCGCTCTAGTGGCAGAATTCAGGAGCTTCCAGACGACGCGCGGGCTATCTTTTAACTTGACAAAATGCTTAAAGATTCCTTATGAGATCTGCTGAAGCTCAAATAATCTCTACATATATAGCCTATAATAAATGAGCACACCCCTTACACAATTCTCTCTTTTATATACACATATATACTTGGGATTCTAAACAAAAATATGTGTGTAGGCTTACATTATTCAGCAGCAAACGCCCAAACTGGAACTAATCAAACAAAATAACTTAAAATCACAGAGGAATTATTTCCACAGCTAAATTAATACATTAGGGAAAATATTAAATTGAATTTAAGTGCATCAAAATGTTTATATTCACTTAGAAATGGAAAAACGTACCAAGATATTAATGATTTTGGAAAATAAATAAAACAGCTACGTTATCAACGTCTATATTATTAACATATTGTTATTAATTTGATATAAACACTCAGTATATTTATAAATAAATGCGGTATATGCACACAGGCTTTCCAGCCAGCCAGCCCGACGGCTTCCGGTGAACTGTCTCTCCATTACAAATTCGCCTCGTTTAAGGTCGGTTTCCTTTAAAAATAAGTGATCTTCACTTCCTGATAGATATTTGATATAAAGTGGGTCTTAGACCGGACAAGAAGCACTGCATTCAATTACATTTTCCCCTGCCATCTCTTTAAAATATGAAGATTTACTTTACCTCAGTATTTTGAATGGAGTTTCTGCGCATGCCCGCTGGTGGTACTGACGGCGCTAGCGGTTACACGGTCTATCATCTCGTTTTAAGCTTAAACAACTAAACGAGTGTTTAAGTTTGTTTAACTAATTGTATTTTAATTACATTACGAGGTCAATGCTGTAAAAGGAAATGTATAAACTTTAAAATAGTCACATTAACCTTTCCGTTGGCTGAAGAACACTAGCTGTGCATATAGCCTATTCTATGGTAAATTTAAACCGGTGACAGTCCATTTACACATTTTTTAAATGTAACAAGCCAGTTCAACAAACAAACAAACAAACAAACAAACAAACTAAAACATCAATTCAAGAGCTCAAACACTTTCTAAAGCGGTTTTGAAAAAGCCATTTTATTGCATATTATACCAAAGATTCATGACAAATCTCTCCAGATATCATTTATGAGCTGCAGAGACAGAACATAACACAACATCACATAGTCATTATAGGAAGACAAAGAGAAATGAGTACGAGAAATGCTCTAGCTATCCTTACATAATCAATAATAGTAATTTCCTCTCACTTCCCAGCAGTGTGAGCGAGAAGCAGAAACCGAGCACGAGCGTCGAGGAGGGAGATGATGGCAAACAATGGCCCGATCAGATCCTTTTTACAGGTCTTTGTGTAATAATCAGAAATAGAATGGATTATTGACTTTTAAACTTTAAATGGCGCAAGACTTTACGTGTCATTCACTATTGATTTTAGCCGTGAAAACAGTTGTCAGTTTTATTTATAGCCATAAACACGCGTGTCAGTATTTTGATTATTTACTGCTTACAGACTAAGGTGAATATATCGCGGAATGTCAAACATGATGTCACAGAATTTTAAACGTGATCAGAGGTAGCCATAGAAGCCGCGTTCCATATTTCAAAAAAAAAAAAAAAAAACTCCCGCCATTTCCGACCCGCGCAGCAGTGCTCGGCGCGTACAGTGTGTGCGTGAGAGAAACCGTCAATCAACCTCCACCTTCATGCCCCGAACATTAACAAACACGCATATAGACGGACAGGAATCATCCGAAGAGAAGATTTAAGGCGATAGTGCATAGTGCCATGTCTAAAATGAGTTTGCGCATCGCTTACGCCATCTTTAATCCTTCAATCTGCTGCAACAGTGCGGGAAATAAAAAATAAAAAACAGAACAAACAGGCACGATTTCCCCCCCATTTTATTTGCATATATCTACGGTGGTGTGACAATCTAATATTTTCTGTGCTGGCTTGGATTCGCTAAATGCCTTATTCATGTGAAAAGCCCAAAAGCGTAACTGTGTAAGGTATTATTTTTAATTATTATCATCAGAGTCTTTTATTTATCAGAGAAAGAGAGAGAGAGAGAGAGAGAGAGCAAGCGCTACGTTCATCCTTATACCATTATAAAACGTAGGAATAAAATACAGTTTCATAGAAAGCAATGTTGCTTTGGTCCCCTTCAAATAACTTCTTTTCTTCACTTTTTTTAAACAATTTTTTAACTTCAGTTAGAAAAATAGATCCAGAATTCGGGACTATCACTGGCGGAGCGCGTTCATACAAAAAATATCACTCCGCACTTCTATTCTAGACAATAAATGACATGAAAACACAATTTTGGTCCTCAGAGTGGAGCTGTTGTGTGTGATTGTCGAGAGAACCACCGTGTGTGTGTGTGTGAATACACTATGGCACTAAAATAAGATCAAAATGAAGACTGGAGAGGGATTCTCTGAGTTTGTAATGGATGTGGAAGCGCTGCGCTTCGGCTTCCTTCACTCTGGTTTGGGTTCAGGAGTTTCGCTCTTGGCTTCGGGATCTTCATCGCTCTCGATTCCTGAGCGACTGACGATGCGGCGCATGGTGAAGGGCAGATCTCCACGTCTGCACACACAAAACACACATTATTGACACACATAATCAAGCTTCCCATTTCGGAGGCTGCTGCTGCCCCCATTTACCCTGGAAAATATTGTAAGGCCCCCCCCCTCCACATTTAATGATATCATTGCTCATATAAGTTTGCAGTAATGATGACAACATTTTTGTTTTCAAACAAACAGTATGTTTATTATTATATCTAGATATGTTTATGTTTTCTTACTTTTATCTACTTTTATCAATGATCTTGGTTTTAAATAATGATGACATCCCTAATTTTTAAAGTAAAAAATCTATATTTATTTCTAATCGTGCTCAACATTCAAAGCTGATGCACTGAGCATGATCATTTCCACACCTGAGTTTGCTCTTGAGGCTGTTGACCTCTCGGTTCATGGCGTCCGCAGACTCGGTGGCGTCCTCCAGCTCTCTCTGCAGTTTCCTGCGGTTAGCATTAGCCCGCTGCGCCTCCTCCTCGGCCTCCTCCAGCTGACGCTTCAGCTGCTTCATGCGGCTGTTCAGCTTGTCCGACTGCAGACACGCACACATACGAGTCTCACTTCTGCTTCAGCAGTGTGTGTTTATATAGAGTAGGGTTTGAGTCTCACCTGATCTTTATACTGCTCTGTGTTGCGTCTCTCGTCATCTACCTGCAGAATCACCTCCTTCAGCTTCTTCTCTGTGCGACGCACCAGTTTTGAGGCCTGCTGTCTCTCTCTGAACACAAACACCAATCAGAGTTTATTAAAGTCAGTGTACAAGTCAGTAGAAGACTGATGTGCATTCAGCCAGTGTGCATGTCTTGGGTGATAATAAACGTAAAATAATATGTGTACAGTATATGTTTAAGGTAAAAATGCTTTTCTGTTGTTCAGTTGCGTCTCCATTACAAAAAGACAGAAAACCCTGATTGTATCTGCCCAACTTACTGCAGAACTAAACGGGCAACTCAACTCTCCTATTTCCACCAAAAACCTTTGGTCTGGAGCTCCACAGGGTCAATATACTTGGCCGGCGGCTATAGCCAAACCTTTGCTCACAATGCCGAATGTCGGTTTCAATAGTGACAGCAGTGAAAATCTTGTGCTGTGGATGATGTGAAACATGTATTGTTCTCTGACGAGTCCCCCTTCACAGTCTTTCCCACATCTGGGAGAGTTACGGTGTGGAGAAGCCCCAATGAAGCGTACCACCCAGACTGCAGGATGCCCAGAGTGAAGCATGGGGGTGATCAGTGATGGTTTGGGCTGGAATATCACGGCATTCCCTAGGCCCAATACTTGTGCTAGAGCATAATTTTCAAGGACTACAGAACCATTCTGAAGGATCATGTGCACCCAATTGTTCAAACATTGTATACTCAAGCTGGTGCCATGTATCAGGATAATAATGCACCAATACACACAACAAAGACGCCTGATAGAGTGGTTTGATGAACATGAAAGTGTCGTTGAACATCTCCCATGACCTACACCAGGGGTCACCAAACTTGTTCCTGGAGGGCCGTTGTCCTGCAGATTTTAGCTCCAAACCTAATCAAACACACCTGAACAAGCTAATCAAGGTCTTACTAGGTATATTTGAAACACCCAGGCAGCTGTGTTGAGGCAAGTTGGAGCTAAACCCTGCAGGGACACCAGCCCTCCTGGACTGAGATTGGTGACCCCTGACCTACACAGTCACCAGATCTAAATATTATTGATCCACTTTTTCCTCCACCAGCATCATGTAGTGACCTGGCCACTATTCTGCAAGAAGAATGGCTCAACATCCGTCTGGCCAGTGGGCAGGACTTGTATCTGTCATTCCAAAGACAAATTTTGGCGCAAAAGGAGACCCTACACCATACTAATGAATTACTGTAGTCTAAAACCACGCATTTCACTTTCATTGTCAAACCCCTGTAGATATTTGACAGGAACATCACGGAGGCGGCTCTTTTTTAAACACAAACCATTTAGATGGAAAGAATGGCCCCTTACAGTGTATACGTGTAGAATGAGTGTGTGTGCATTGCTCTGACCGGGTTTCCACATCAAGCTGCTCCTCCAGCTGGCCGATCTTGGCCTCCAGGGCGGCGATGGTGGCCTTGTATTTGCTCTTGACGGTTCCCTCCAGCTCGGTGAGCTTCAGCTTGAGCTCTTTGTTCTGACGCTCCTGCTGTGAGCGCGCTCCCTCCAGCCGCTGACAGGTGCTGCGCTCTGCCGTCAGCTCCACATTCATCTGGTCCGTCTGCAGGAAAACAGAGAGACGATCATGAGGGCTGATCATCATGGTGCAGGTGGTGTTGGTGTGTTTGGGATGGTGTTGGCGGCGATGTTTATGGTGACTGTGATGGTGAAGGTTATTGCGGTGATGGTGTTATTGAGTAGTGATGTTGGTTATGATGGTGTTGTTTATGGTGATGGTGGTAATGATGGTGGTGTTTATGGTGATGGTGTTGATTATAGTGATGTTGGTGTTATCGATTAATGATGACTCTGATAATGAAGGTGATGTTTATCGTGATGGTTTTGGGATTATTGATGGTAATGTTGGTGATGATGTTGATAATAATGACGGTGTTGTTTATGGTGATGGTGTTGTTGATGATGATAATGTTGGTAATGATGTTTTTGGTGATGGTGTTGATAATGGCAGTGTTGTTTATTGTGATGGTGCCGGTGTTATCGATGGTGAGGATGCTAGCAATGGTGTTTTTTATGGTGATGTTGTTGTTTTTGATGATGTGTTAATGATGGTGTAGTTTATTGTGATGGTGCTGGTGTTATTGATGGTGATGTTGGTGATGATATTCATGGTGAGGGTGTTAGTGATGGTGTTGTTTATGGTGATGTTGGTGTTACTGATCCTGATGACGTTGATAATGAGGGGGGTGTTTATGGTGATGGTAATGCTGGTGATGTAATTTACGGTAATTGTATTGATAATGACAGTGTTGTTTATGGTGGTGTTATTGATGGCGGTGTTGGTAATGTTGTTTTTAGTGATGGTGTTGATAATGACAGTGTTGTTTATGGTGATGGTGTAGATAATGACTGTTGTTTATGGTGATGGTGTTGATAATGACAGTGTTGTTTATGGTGATGGTGCTGGTGTTATTGATGATGATATTTGTGAGAGTGTTAATGACGGTGATGTTTTTGGTGATGGTGTAGATAATGACTGTTGTTTATGGTGATGGTGTAGATAATGACTGTTGTTTTTGGTGATGGTGTAGATAATGACTGTTGTTTTGGTGATGATGTAGATAATGACTGTTGTTTTTGGTGATGGTGTTATTAATGGTGATGTTGGTAATTATGTTGTTTTTGGTGATGGTGTTGATAATGATAGTGATGATTCTGGCGTTATTAATGATGATATGTTGATGGTGTTGATAATGACAATGTTGTTTATGGTGATGATACTGGTGTTATTGATGGTGATATGTTGATGATGGTGTTGATAATGATGGTGATGATGCTGGTGTTATTAATGGTGATATGTTGATGATGGTGTTGATAATGACAGTGTTGTTTATGGTGGTGATGCTGGTGTTATTGCTAGTGGCGTTGGTAATGATGTTGTTTATGGTAATGATGCTGGTGTTATTAATGGTGATATGTTGGTGAAGGTGTTGCTAATCACAGTGTTGTCTATGGTGATGGTGTTAATTTTAGATCATGACGGTGTTGTTTCTGGTAATGATGCTGCTGTTGTTGATGGTGATGATGGTTTTGGTTATGGTGTTGATAACGACAGTGTTGTTTATGGTGATGGTGTTGGTAATGACAGCGTTGTTTATGGTGATGACGCTTGTGTTATTGATGGTGATATGTTGGTGATGGTGTTGCTAATCACAGTGTTGTCTATGGTAATGATGCTTGTGTTATTAATGGTGATATGTTGGTGATATGTTGGTGATGGTGTTGCTAATCACAGTGTTGTCTATGGTGATGATGCTTGTGTTATTAATGGTGATATGTTGGTGATGGTGTTGCTAATCACAGTGTTGTCTATGGTGATGGTGTTAATTTTAGATCATGACGGTGTTGTTTCTAGTAATGATGCTGCTGTTGTTGATGGTGATGATGGTTTTGGTGATGTTGTTTATAATGACTTGTTTATGGTGGTGATGCTGGTGTTATTGATTGTGATGTTGGTAATGATGTTATTTTTGGTTATGGTGTTGATAAGGACAGTGTTGTTTATGGTGATGGTGTTGGTAATGACAGCGTTGTTTATGGTGATGACGCTTGTGTTATTGATGGTGATATGTTGGTGATGGTGTTGATAATGACAGTGTTGTTTATGGTGATGATGTTTATGGTGAGGGTGTTAGTAATGGTGTTGTTTGTGGTGTTATTGATGGTGATATGTTGGTAATGGTGTAGATAATGAAGGTGTTATTTAAGGTGGTGATGCTGGTGTTGTTGATGGTGATGATGGTTTGCTGTTCATAATGACTGTTGTTTATGGTGATGATGCTTGTGTTATTGATGGTGATATGTTGGTGATGGTGTTGATAATGACAGTGTTGTTTATGGTGATGATGCTTGTTATTGATAGTGATATGTTGGTGATGGTGTAAATAATGACGTTGTTGTTTATGGTGATGATGCTGGTGTTATTGATGTAGATGATGTTTATGGTGAGGGTGTTAGTAATGCTGTTGTTAATGGTGTCATTGATGGTGATGATGTTGTTTATGGTGACGGTGATTGTGATGGTGTTGTTATAGTGACTGTGTTAGTGATGGTGTTGTTATGGTGACTGTGTTGGTGATGGTGTTGTTATGGTGACTGTGTTGGTGATGGTGGTGTTATGGTGACTGTGTTGGTGATGGTGTTGTTATGGTGACTGTGTTGGTAATGGTGTTGTTATGGTGACTGCGTTAGTGATGGTGTTGTTTATGGTGACTGTGTTAGAGATGGTGTTGTTATGGTGACTGTGTTGGTAATGGTGTTATGGTGACTGTGTTAGTGATGGTGATGTTATGGTGATGGTGTTGTTATGGTGACTGCGTTGGTAATGGTGTTGTTATGGTGACTGCGTTAGTGATGGTGTTGTTTATGGTGACTGTGTTAGAGATGGTGTTGTTATGGTGACTGTGTTGGTAATGGTGTTGTTATGGTGACTGTGTTAGTGATGGTGATGTTATGGTGACTGTGTTAGTGATGGTGTTGTTATGGTGACTGTGTTAGTGATGGTGTTGTTATGGTGACTGTGTTGGTGATGGTGTTGTTATGGTGACTGTGTTGGTGTTGTTGTTTAATGTTGATGGTGATTATGATGCTGATGGTGTTGTTGTTTAATGTACATGGTGACTATGGTGGTGATGGTGGTGTTGTTTATTGTAGAAGGTGATTACGGTGCTGATGGTGCTCAGGGTGTGTCTGACCTGCAGCAGGGATCTCTTGAGGCGGTCATTGACCAGCTCAGTGTTGTTCTGCTCCTCCTCCAGCTCCTCCTCCAGCTGAGCGATGCGCGCCTCCAGACGCCTCCTTTCCTCTGAGCCCAGAGCACTGAAACACACACACAGGAGACACATTCACTGCTGCACTCCATGGGAATCACAACAACAGCACTACACACCACCAGCGTTACACTCTACCGTTGTTCATTATGATCATCTACACAAGACCACGTGTGCATTTCTAAAAACCCTCACCCTTTGGCTGCTTGGTTGTTAATCTCGTCCTGCAGCTCGTCTCTCTCCTGCTGCGCCTGTCTCTTAGCTCGCTCTGCAGCCGCCAGCTCCTGCACACACACAGGTCAGAGATCAGGAACAGACACACACAAACATATACACACACAAACACTCATATGCACACACAAACTCAGAGTAACACACAATTAAAACGCACTTAAAGACTTTCTCACACAATTAGCAACTCACTTGCTCGCACAAGCACACACTCACTAACACACGCACGCACTCTATACCTCCTGCATTTGGATCATCTCCGCCTCCATGCTCTTGACCTTCTTCTCGTTCTCTTTGCTCTGGGCCAGAATCTCCTCTCGGGACAGACGTGTGTCCTCCAGCTCCCGCAGCAGATCCTTCATCTGAGCCTGAACACACAACACAAAGCGGAGCGTTACAACACACACACAAATTACATTTAATATATTCATTTCTGATGCTGAGAAATGTGTTCACAGAGTATCTGCAGACCTTTTAATACCACAATGACAATTAAGACCAAACTGTGTAGTATATTTGTATAGTACTGAATTTGCCAATACAATTAGCCACAAGAGAGAGAAATAAACAATAAACAGCACCCCCCACCCCCACTGCCCACCCACAAATAGAATAACTTCATCCAGTTATATCAACTCATGTCTCATATTGATGTTAAAGAACTGTAGAGTTACAATGGCTGATGACAATAATAAATACTCCAATTGTGGTTATTTCTGTATATAGTTATTTAAGCTGCAGTTATATAATGTACTAAAATAATAAAAATATGAATTGTTTTCTTGACTTGCCAACAAACTATTTAAAAACAGCACATATTATGATTGAAATATTAATAATAGACAACGGGCGATGATGTGGCCGGGACAAGATACACCCAAATATGCACTATTATTATCTAATAACTCACCAGCCCGGATTATTATGGCATGATTAGGCTTATATTATGGATCTCGCACTATTTTGAGAGATTATTAGTCATGTTTTTGTCCTCAAACATGTCCTGTGTGTAGCACTAGCTTCTCTCACGTCTCCTCCAAAGCCTTCTGTTGTGTTTTGATGTGATTTCTGACTATTGTAGCGAGAAGGCTATAAACGGAGGTTGGAGCCAGCTCCAAGTGGGTGGGACTTGACCTCCAAGTGGGCTGTACAAACCTGGAGGTTTTATTTATTTAATGTCTTGTACATGACACGGAGTCCAATATTGTGCTTTATGAATGTCTATACCTACGCCAACCCTAAACCCAACCTCACAGTAACCTGTTGTGTTTTATTAACATCTACCCCAACCCTAAACCCAACCTCACAGTAACCTGTTGTGTTTTATTAACGTCTACCCCAACCCTAAACCCAACCTCACAGTATCCTGTTGTGTTTTATTAACGTCTACCCCAACCCTAAACCCAACCTCACAGTATCCTGTTGTGTTTTATTAACGTCTACCCCAACCCTAAACCCAACCTCACAGTATCCTGTTGTGTTTTATTAACATCTACCCCAACCTCACAGTATCCTGTTGTGTTTTATTAACGTCTACCCCAACCCTAAACCCAACCTCACAGTATCCTGTTGTGTTTTATTAACGTCTACCCCAACCCTAAAGCCAACCTCACAGTATCCTGTTGTGTTTTATTAACATCTACCCCAACCCTAAAGCCAACCTCACAGTATCCTGTTGTGTTTTATTAACATCTACCCCAACCCTAAACCCAACCTCACAGTATCCTGTTGTGTTTTATTAACGTCTACACCTACCCTAAACCCAACCTCACAGTAACCTGTTGTGTTTTATTAACGTCTACCCCAACCCTAAACCCAACCTCACAGTAACCTGTTGTGTTTTATTAACGTCTACCCCAACCCTAAACCCAACCTCACAGTATCCTGTTGTGTTTTATTAACATCTACCCCAACCCTAAACCCAACCTCACAGTATCCTGTTGTGTTTTATTAACGTCTACACCTACCCTAAACCCAACCTCACAGTATCCTGTTGTGTTTTATTAACATCTACCCCAACCCTAAACCCAACCTCACAGTATCCTGTTGTGTTTTATTAACGTCTACCCCAACCCAAAACCCAACCTCACAGTAACCTGTTGTGCTTTATTAATATCTGCTCCAACTACACCACCTAACCCAACCTATTTGTGCTTTAAGTTTCTCCCACTTGGAGGTCATTCAACCTACTTTTGGTGTAATCCCTCCCACTTGGAGGTCTCCAGGCTGCAGCGATAGCTACTTGGTTGTAGCTGTGAAATAACTCTAATTATTTGGCGGAGTGATATGGAGCTGTAATGCGCTCAACACCTGCCGGAACTACTTTAGCTGTGCTTTTATCTAACAATACCTTAGAGTGATCATCAGCCAATCAGGATCAAGTATTCAACAGAACTCTAGTATAAATGTTTAAAGCCGGTGTGTGTGTGTGTGTGTGTGTTTTACCTGCACTTTCTTGAGCTGTTTAAGAGCCTCGTCTCGGTTCTTGTTGGCCTGGTCGATGGCCGCCTCCAGCTCCTTCAGGTCCAGCTCCATCTTCTTGCGGGCCGCCATCGCCACAGTGCGCTGCTTACGCTCGTCCTCCAGCTCCATCTCCATCTCACGCACCTGAACAACACATACACAACAGCACATGTCCATCAGCACCATATACAGATCTGTGATAAAACACCCGCTATCTCAAAAACAAATCAATTCTAATCGATTAGATAAAAAAACTAAGCTGTTAATTTCTGTATATATATATATAATTAGTTATTTTTAAACAATATTTAAACAAAATTGAAAACAATGCAGCACAACAACAAAAGTGTCCATGTTATTTAAATATGATTTGTTATTTATGTTAGAGGTTTCTGATTGTTTAGTTCTGGTTTCTGGTTTTTGCTTTAGTTTTATTTTTTCTCTTTATTTATTTATTTATTTATTTATTTTTATTATTTATCTTTATTTATTCATTTTATTTATTTATCTGATACAATTTTTAAATTTATGTACACTCCTAATGCAGGTATGTTCAAAGTGTTTGGTTTTGATTGCTGACTGAATCGATTAACCAACACAATAAATGCAAAAAAAAAAATTTATCTTGGAAAAAATGATTATTATACACAAAAATAACTGAAATAAATTAAAATGTTTAAAAAATATGATAACTATTTAATCAGCTAATTGTTTATTTCCTTAATTGCATATATAAATATATATATATATATATATATATATATATATATATATATATATATATATATATATATATATATATATATATATGTGTATGTATGCATGTATGCAAGTATATATATATATATATATATATATATATATATATATATATATATATATATATATATATATATATATATATATATATATATATATATATATATATATATACACACATATACATACACACATATATACATACATGTGTGTGTGTGTGTGTATATATTATATGTGTGTGTGTGTATGTGTGTATATATATATATATATATATATATATATATATATATATATATATATATATATATATACACACATATACATACACACATACATATATATATACACACACACATATATACACACATATATATATATATATATATATATATATATATATATATATATATATATATATATATATATATATATATATATATATATATATATATATACATATACACACATACACATATAATATATACACACACACATATAATATACACACACACACACACACACACACATATAATATACACACACACACACACACATATATTAATCCCATACAAAATAGGTTTGTTTTGACATAATTTAAGTGTGTGTACAGTGTATATTTATCATGTACAGTATATATATATATGTATGCATATATTTGAGAATTTTTACATTTATATTTAGATGTAAATAATTATTGTAATATTATAACGAGATCATATTAAATGTTTAATTCATATGTCTATGATATGAAGTTTATATAAATTTAAATATCTATGAAACAAAATTGTGTGTAGTTTAGCGCTTTGGGTCTTAGAAAAGCGCATTATAAATAAAATGTATTATTATTATTATAGTTTTGTTTCCATGTATGTGTGTATCACATATACATAATACACACACACTTATATATATATTATGTAAAAAATCTTTTGCATTTACATTTAGTCATTTAGCAGACGCTTTTATCCAAAGTGACTTACTAATGAGGACAAGGAAGCAATTTACACAACTATAAGAGCAGCAGTGAACAAGCGCTATAGACAAGTTTCAGGTGTGTAAAGTCTAAGCAGAGCATTAGTAATGTTTTATTTTTTATTTTTTATATTATTATTAACTGTGTTGTTTTATAATTGTCTTTTTTAAGATTTCATTTTATTTTAAGATTTAAAATAATTCACTTTAGAAAATCTGAAAACCAGAAATGTCATTTAAATGTCAACTAAATAAAACAAAGATTTGCAAATGTGATCGTGCCATTAGTTTCCTTGTTTAATCATGTTGTACTATAGGAAATCTGACATTTATAAACACCCGATTAATGAAGGAAGCAATGCACAGATAAATAACTAGGGCCAGACGGACTCTGCAGATGTTTTTTGCCATTTCTGCAGAGAATTTTGGTAAAAACTGTGGATTTCTGCTGAATTATTCTGGGAGTTTCATAACTAAAACCTTAATATATGAAATAAAAATAATATCTTATTAACTTTTATTTAATGTTTAAAATGCAAATCCAATTAGATCCACTTTATTTAGTAAACAAAGCAAGTTTCTCATATAATATCTCTACTAAAAGACAGAAAATATTACTGTACAAACTGCACTGTACATAAATCAGATCAACATTTTCATATTAGTCAATAGTATTACTGAAATTAATTTAAAAACTGAATAAATATAGATTTACACACATTTACTCAAGTAAATAAACAGAATTAATGATGGGCTAAAAACCTGCGCGCACAGATTCCATGTGGGCCTACTCATGACTGATGAAGACGCAGTGTTAATAAGGTATATGCAGAAGGACTTATAGTGTTATAAAATCACTGCATTTAAGGTCTGATTTCTTTAAAAATCAATGATCTTTACTGCCTGATTGATATATGATAAGAAGTGGGTCTCAGACCGAACAAGAAGCACTGCATTCAATTCCATTGTCCCCTGCCATCTCTTTAAAATATGAACATGTATTTTACCTCAGTATTTTCAATGGAGTTTCTTCGCTCGCCTGCTGATCCTGATGGATTTTCATCTCATTTTACACTTGAACAACTAAACGAATGCTTGAGTCTATTTAACTGATTGTATTTAATTACATTACAACATCGATGCTGTAAAAGGAACCTTAGGAAATTGAAAAGTCACATAAACCATTCACCGGAGGTTCATCATTGGCTGAAAAACATAAGCTGTGCATATATAGCCAATAATGGAATATACCAGTGAATAATAAGTGAATAACCCCTGATGTACACGGTATCACGAGCAGTACCTGTTTGAGCAGCTGCCTCTTCTTCTCCTCGCCCAGCTCGTCGCGCCCCTGCAGGTCTCTCTCGTACTGCGCCTTCATGGCCTGCATGTTGACCTCCAGACGCAGCTTAGCGTCTTCAGTGGCCTGCAGCTCGTCCTCCAGCTCCTCCAGCTGAGTCTTCATCTCCTCCAGCTGCTGCTCCATCGCGCGCTTCGACTTCTCCAGATCGTGCACCTGCCAAACACACACAGCCAATAATGATGAGCCTTATTTTATAGACTCGTTTTCAATTAATGATTCAATAATTCAGGTTTCATTACTAGTTCAGTTCATAACTACTCCGTGACACATTTTTGATGGTTGTTTGTCGCCACCTATTGGTTAAACAACGCAACTGCTACAACTTTCAACAGCGTCAAGTTGCAGTACACTGAGATTTGAAGCTTTCCCCTAAACATCAGTGTTTATATCTGAACTATACACTGTTCTCCCTTTGAATGCAGCACATCAAAGGATTAATAAACATAAATCATCATCATTTATAATGGATGTTGCGTGTGTGTTTGAATTGAGATCCCGATCCTTTAATGATTACTCGTGCAGCTTTACACTGAATGCATTCATGCAGGATAAACAAGTACCGACAGAAAACACAGGGTTCAATTTAAGTTCAATTTAAGACCATTCATTCGTTTTCTTTTCCGCTTAGTCCCTTTAATAATCAGGGGTTGCCACAGTGGAATGAACTGCCAACTTATCCAGCATATGTTTTACACAGCTTATGCACTTCCAGCTGCAACCCATTACTGGGAAACAGCCATACACATTCATTCACACACATACACTATGGCCAATTTAGCTCACCCAATTCCCCTATAGCGCATGTGTTTGGACTGTAGGGGAAACCGGAGCACCCAGAGGAAACCCACGCCAACACGGGGAGATTTTTAAGACCATTATGAATGAAATATTAGACGTATGCAGGGCTAAATGCTAAGGATTTCTTCGAATATCCCAGTTAGATATGATTTTCACTTGCCCTATCAAAAAACGATTATAATTTAATACATTTAATAACACAATAATAATAATTTAGTTGGAATATTGTCAAATATATTCATTCACAAACCAAATCACCCTTACCAAGAACAGAACAAAACACAGCTGTCAATCACTTCAGTCTACAATAATCATATTAATTTAATAATAAGAATATAGCTCAGCTCAGGATCCTCAGGAGTAAATAAATGGAGAACTTTTAAACGAATGTTACTGTGAGGAAAGTAATTAAACGCTATTTTTAAAGAAAGGGTTCAACGTTTTATTGAGATTCGGGATTGTTGGTGATTGTATGAGTGTTAATGCCCAGATTGGGGAGCTATACATGAACAAACCGTACGTTCACACTGAAAGCAGCGAGAGCGTCAAAGGAGCAGCGCAGCGCGTGAGCATCAAGGAGAGTTGAAATCAAGTCAACTTTATGGTAATGAGCTGTGACGCGGTTCGGCGGCAACCAATCAGAATGAAGAAGTCCACCACTTGAGAGGAATCCAGAGAGCACAGTCACTGTGAACTTTGGTTCCGGCCACAGTTGTTCCCAAGGGTTTGATTATTGCAGTCGCCGGATTTCCAATCATTTCCAATGTTTTTCTTACAGGAACATACTTTAAACAAGTCACTGGCGAGTTACTGATGTGCATTAATGTTGTATATATTTATCTTTAAAAAAGCGGGAATCTCATGCGACAGGACAGAACAGTATTGCTGCTTCAGGATATTTCAGACATATGGACATATTGTATAATCAAGTTGAGCAAAGCCACACCACATGCAACTTGATCTTCCATTGTTAAAAGAATTTAATAAAAATCGCACAACATTTTCATGCTAGAAAGCATATTTTATGCAGGAATGTAACTGATATGCTGCAACGGCTCCTTTAAATACGAGATCAATGTAGTGAATTTTGACGCTCTTGCCGCCGGAGCTGAAGGCAGACAGCGTTGTCGCCTGGGCAGCCAGAGCGACCTGTGACGCTCTCACCGCCTTCGGTGTAAACGCACAGAAAGGAACATTAAGACCTGTTAAAAATAAAGAATTTAAGACCTACAACACAACATGTCAGTAGATTTAAGATGTTTTAAGGCCTAAAATTTAGCTTTTGAGATTGGAAACATTTTAAGAGCCCGCGGATACCCTGAAACACCTTTAATAACCTTTAATAACCTAAGAAAGCATTTAGATGCCTTCACAACGTCTTCCGTCTTCCTTATATTGTACAGGGAAGCCAAAAATCTTTCAAGCATGTGATTTGACCAACGCGTGAGGCGATCTCTCTGTGATCGGTACTAATGTAGGATTAATCTACAAGCAAAAAAGTTCATACTCTGCAGGTCACTTGCGTTCTGAACCGCGTGTTGTGTTCTGTAATACCCTTATTGACAGCACATAATATTAGACTAGATATTCTTCAAGACACTAGTATTCAGCTTAAAGTGACATTTAAAGGCTTAACTAGGGTAAATAGGGTAAAGTTAGGGTAATTAGGCAAGTCATTGTATAACAGTGGTTTGTTCTGGAGACAATCTTTGTTCTGTAGGCAATCCAAAACAAATATAGCTTAAGGGGGATAATAATATTGACTTTATAATAGCTTTAAATACATTAAAACTGCTTTTATTCTAGCCCAAATAAAACTAATAAAACTTTCTACAGAAGAAAAAATATTACAGGAAATACTGTGAAAATGTCCTTGCTCCATTAAAGATCACTTGAGAAATATTTATGTATTGCAGACTTACGCTCTTGCCCACGTCGTCTTTGGATGACACCAGATCCTCCATCTCGGCGCGCAGCAGTTTGTTTGTGCGGTCGAGCTCCTCCTTCATATCCGTGAGCGTCTCTAGCTCGCGCGCTAATGCTAGCATGCGTGTTTCCTTCTCGCGAGCCTCGGCCTCCGCGCGGTCACGCTCTTCAGCGTATCTAGCGGAGATTGACTTCTCCTCGGCCAGCATCTGGAAAACACACACACACACACACACACACACACACACAACACTTTGAAATCATGCTCCTTACACTCACAAAGACTAATAAAACGGCAAAACAATAAAACAAATAAAAGTTTTACAAGAAAAACACAGATTTGAAATAAACATCGGTATAAGATTTTACATATTTTGAAATGATTGTTTCTGTTTTTTAAACTCACAATAACTGATAAATTATTCAAATTCAATTAAATTAATATTTTAACTGTTTAAAAACAACAAAACTGGACAATTTAGTATCGCATGGTTAAAAATATGATATCAAAATGTTTTTATTTTTAGTGAGAATAGCAAAATAAACAATAAAAGACAATAAATAATAATAAATGTTAGAGAAATACTCATGCTTCATGTTAAAATACTTTTGTAACGCACTAATAAAACAAAAATGCATAAAATAAACATAAATAAAAAAATCTGTTTAATTATTTTAAAAAGCTCACACAAGACCAATTTATATATTCATAAAAACTTAATAACTAAACATAAAATGAATAAAAATATCAATAAGAAAGCAAAATATAACTGAACACAAAAATTTTTTTGCTTTATTGTTCTTGAATGTGATCAATGACCACAAATCCAGTCACAGGTGTGTTACTTTATGTCATGTAATGTGTGTATTCATATAGCCTATTTATTGTGTATGGCTATACACCCAAAGCGCTTCACAATAATGAGGGGGGTCTCTCCTCACCACCACCAGTGTGTATGATGGCAGCCACAGGACAACGGCGCCAGTGTGCTCGCCACACACCACCTATAGGTGGAGTGGAGAGACTAGAGCCAGTTCATTGGATAGGGATGATTGGGAGGCCAAGATGTGTAAGGGCTCAATGGAGGTAATTTAGCCAGGACACCGGGGTTACATCCCTACTCTTTACGAGAAGTGCAGAGGGATTTTTAATGACCACATTTAACGTCTCATCTGAAAGACGGCGCTCACTGACAGTATCCCCTTCACTTCACTGGGGCATTAGGAATCACACAGAGCGCAGGTTGGGCGCCCCCTGCTGGCCTCACCAACTCCACTTCCAACAGCAACCTAGCTTTCCCATGTGGTCTCCCATCCAGGTACTGACTACACTCAGTCCTGCTTAGCTTCAGAGAGTAACTGGGGTTTGGCTGCAGGGTGATACGGCGGTGGCTGTGTGTATTCATGCATCATTTGAAAGCTGAATAAACATCTTTCCATTAATGTATATTAATGTATCATGAATCTGAGGGTTCAAAAGAAAATCTAAATATTTAAACAAAAAGTGGACATTCCTGATCTAAAACTGAGTTTTAATATATTTACAGTAGGAAATTTACAATAAAACCCTCACAAACCCTAGGTGCAACGTCTAAAGCGCAGGGCGCAAAGGCATTAAGGGCGTCTCCGAATTCACTTTTGCTATTTTAAGGATGAAAAAATCCAATCTGCGCCATGGCGCATGGTCCAACAGGGTTGAGCTTATTCTCTTAATGAGTTCTGGGTGTGTTTTGAGAATAAACCTTTAAGAGTCAATTGCGTCACTCCATGGTGCATTTGCTATATGCATGGTGGACTTTGTACGTGGAAAAACAGAAGACTTAATTAGCGAGAAAACAGTTAAACAGAGCATCTGCAGCACGAAAATAAAGAGATTTTAAAGATTATATTAACATCTTTAATATAATAAACCTGAAGTGAAATCTTAATTTGGGCTGATTATGAAGCTTGTTTCAGTCCTCCAGACGGATTGATGCATCATTTGAAAGCTGAATAAACATCTTTCCATTGATGTATTATGTTTGTTTATGATGAGATAATATTTGGCTGAAATACAATTATACAATCATGAATCTGAGGGTTCAAAATAAAATCTAAATATTGAGAAAATCAGCTTTAAAGTGGACATTACTGATCTAAAATTGTGCTTTGACATATTTACAGTAGGAAATTTACAAAAGTATAATCTTTCCTTAATATTCTAATGATTTTTGGCATAAAAAAACAATAATTTTGATGAAAAAAAAGTATTTTTGGCTATTTTCAAAGCGATACCTGTGCAATATAAGACTGGTTTTGTGCTCCAGGGTCACAAATATTCTGATTTCACTCAGTTTCTATGGGATCAGATGATTTACAGCTGTACTTTTCAATATCTACTAATCACACTTCTCAATATGAGCCCTCCTCATAGATCCAACTTCCCCAAACCCATTAAAACTGAACTGAAGTGTTTATTGAAGAGAGTTCTTGCTGTGTTTTCTGTTAACACACATTAGTACATTTTATTGAATGGTCAGCACTTGGGGTTTTGTGTGTTCGTCTGATCGTGTTTGGTTGTTTGTACTATTAAAACATCTTTAATATAATAAACCTGAAGTGAAATCGTAATTCGAAGCTGGTGTTAAGCGAGTGTTGTTGCTGACCTGGTCAAACTTCTTCTGCTTCTTCTCCAGGTTGGAGACGATCTGCCGCAGATGATCCTGGTCCACCAGCATGTCGTCCAGCTCCTGCTGCAGGCGGGTCTTGGTTTTGTCCAGCTTGTCGAAGGCGGCGTTTCTCTCGTCCAGACGCTGAGACACGGCCTCCAGATCCCGCTGCACACGCTTCCTGCTCTCCTCCGCGCACTCCAGAGAGCCAGACTCCTGCTCCACCTTCTTCTTCATGTCCACCAGCTGTAACAAAATAAACAATGTGTAGATACGATGAGAGTACGCTCAGTCAGTCTAATATACACACAAGCAGATTTAGAAAAGACTAACTGCTGGATATAGATAAACATAAGACTAATATCGGTTCGATTAAATTAATTTTATATACAGTATATAAATAAATAAATAAAACAAAGACAACGGATATATAAAGTGTGTTAGTATAAGAAAGTCTAGAAGATAGAATATAAATTGTTAGCATTAGAAGACTGTGTTTTGGGTGGCCATTTTGAAGTCGGCCATCTTGGATCCAACTTTTTTTTTTCTCAATAGGAAGAGGGTCATGTGACACATCAAACTTATTGGAAATTTGACAAGAAAAAAAATGGTGTGCTTGGTGTGTGTGTGTATTTATCTATAAGTCACTTGTTTCTGTATGTGTGTGTGTGTGTATTCATCTTCATTTATATGCATGAGAGTGTATTTTTGTATTGTTGTGCATTTATTTGAGTGTCTTTGTGTTGGAGAGTTTGTTTCTGTGTGTACCTGCGCCTGCATGGTGCCGATCTGCTTCTCCAGGTTCCTCTTGGCCTCCTCCTCCTCCTCCAGCTGCTCCCTCAGGCTGTGTTGCTCGTCCTCCAGCTGACGCAGGCGAGTGTTCAGAGACAGCTTCTGACGCGTTTCCTCCTGCAGCACTTCCTGTGGACACACACACACACACACGCACACACTTGAGGTCAGTAACACACACACACCTGCAGGTATCCCATGATGCCTCAGTGTCTCTGCTGTACCTGCACGTCCTGCAGCTGCGACTCCACGGTGGAGCAGTCCTTGGACGCTTTGATGGACTTCCCTTCAGCGTCGCTCAGCAGAGTGTTGACGTTATCCAGCTCAGCCTGAACACACACACGCACACGTTAGCAGTGGCAGAACACTAGCTGCTACACTAGCTGTAGCTGCTAGGGTGTTGCTAGGCATGTGTAATGTTGTTACTCGGCAGCTGTGTCAGGGAGTTGCTGTGGTTTTACTGTGGTTGCTAAGCAGCTGCTAAGGTTTACAAAGTGACTATGAGGTCAATCCTAGGCAGTTGTTTGAGCATTACAATGAGTGTTGCCGATGTGTATCCGGTTTTTCAAGCACACTCTAATGTAGTTGTTAGGGTGTTGCTAGGCAGTTGCTATAGCGTTAGAATGTGGTAAATTGGCAACAGTTACTGTTTAAACACACTATTAAGGGTGTTCTTAGTGGTTGCTAGAGCGTTGCTAAGGTATTACTAAGTAGTTTCTAACATGCTGTTAAGGGGTTGCTTGGCAACTGTTAGGGTGTTCCGAGTGATTTTGCACTTTCAAGGGTGTTCTTAGTGGTTGCTAGGGCATTGCTACGGTATTACTAAGTGGTTTCTAACATGCTGTTAAGTGGTTTCTAGGCAGCTGTCAAGGTGTTTCAAGTGATTTTGCACTTTCAAGAGTGTTTTGAGTGGTTGCTAGGGTGCTGCTAAGGTACTACTAAGTGGTTTCTGACATGCTGTTAAGTGGTTGCTTGGCAACTGTTAGGGTGTTCCGAGTGATTTTGCACTTTCAAGGGTGTTCTGAGTGGTTGCTAGGGCATTGCTAAGGTATTACTAAGTGGTTTCTAACATGCTGTTAAGTGGTTGCTAGGCAGCTGTCAATGTGTTCCGAGTGATTTTGCACTTTCAAGAGTATTCTGAGTGGTTGCTAGGTTGTTGCTAAGGTATAACTAAGTGGTTTCTAACATGTTGTTAAGTGGTTGCTTGGCAACTATCAGGGTGTTCTGAGTGATTTTGTACTTTCAAGGGTGTTCTGAGTGGTTGCTAGGGTGTTTTTAAGAGTATTACTTAGTGGTTTCTAACATGCTGCTATGTGGTTGCTAGGAACCTATTAGTATGTTCTGTGTGATTCTGCACTTTCAGGCATGTTCTTGGAGGTAGCTTTGGGGTTTTCAAGGTGTTAATTGGTTTCTAACATGCTGCTATATGATTGCTGGGCAGCTTTTAGAAATTCTGACAACTCTTGGGTTATTACGGTGTAGCTATGTGGTGGCTTAGCAGTGGCTATGGCACTGTGACTGATTTCAACAGTGTTGTTAGGCTGTTATGATATAGTGTTGAAAAGGACGAAAGGTTGTTGCTATTTGGTTGCTATGTAGTTACTAGGGTGTTCTTTTTTATTAAAAAGTAATCGGGTGTTGCTAAGTGATCCCAAGGTAGATCCTAAGGTGTTTCTAAATGGTTGCCATAGACACCAATGGCTTGCTTGGTTTGGGACTTCTATGTTAAGCTGCTTTGACACAGTCTACATTGTAAAAGCACTAGGGTAATAAAGATGACATGAATATGACACTGCTGGGCTGTTTCTATGACATCAGTGTTGTGAAGTGTGATTGTGCGCACCTGCATCTTGGTGAGTCTCTCTGCGAGCTCGATGCGCTGGCGTTCGCTCTCGGTGTGTTTGACCTGCAGCTCCTGCAGCTGCGCCTCCGCCTTCTTCCTGCGGTGCTCAGACTCTCCTTTCCCCTGCATCAGCGTCTGCAGCTCGATCTGCAGCTCGTTCCTCTCTGACTCCAGGGCCTGCTTACTCTTCTCCACCGACACCTTATTCTGAGGGAGAGCGGAGGTAAACGCACGACTCACTGGGATGATCTTGATAGTGTGTGTATTTGTGTGTTTATTTGTGGCTGTGTGTGTTTGTGTCTTACCCGTTTGACCTGCTCCAGCTGCTCGTTGAGCTCATCGAAGGCCTGGCTGTGCTTCTGTCTGACCTCCGCCATCACCTGCTCGTGAACTTTAGCATCTTCCTCCAGAGTCTTCTTCAGCTGCGTCACTTCAGTCTCACGCTTCGTCCTGCAGCATTACACACATCCAGACCATACAACAACACATTAACTCTAAATTATTATTATTATTAGAGAAACTCTATTTTGTTACACATGTGTGTGTGTGTGTGTGTGTGTGTGTGTGTGTGTGTACCTGAGCTCCTGTTGTGCAGCTGTAGAGTCGAGTGTGTCCTCCAGCTCAGTCTTCAGTGCCTCCAGCTCCTCCCCCAGGTCCCTGCGATGTTTCTCGGCTTTGGTTCGAGCCGCTCGCTCCAGGTCCAGATCCTCCTGCAGTTCACTGAGCTGAGACTCCAGCTCGCGGATCTTCTTCTGGGCCAGATTCTTCTGCGCCGCTTCCTCCTCGATCCTGCAACAGCACACACCACAATTATGTTGGTAATGCTAAAACTGCATTAGCTTGGATCAGGATTTATCTAACAGACTGTCTGTCTGTCTATCTATTAGTGTTTAGTTAATGAAGAGGCATCATACTGATCAAAAGTACACTGTGGGGAATCACAAGGCTCAGTGCTTGGTCCTTTAGTTTTTACATCATAAACTACAAACAAACTAGCCGAGAGCGCCGTCTGCTGTTAAAACTAGCATAGAGCGCCATCTGCTATTAAAACTAGCCTAGAGCGCCATCTGATGTTAAAAACTAGCCTAGAGCGCCATCTGCTGCTGTTAAAAACTAGCCTAGAGCGCCATCTGATGTTAAAAACTACCCTAGAGCGCCATCTGCTGCTGTTAAAAACTAGCCTAGAGCGCCATCTGATGTAAAAACTAGCCTAGAGCGCCATCTGCTGCTGTTAAAAACTAGTCTAGAGCGCCATCTGATGTTAAAAACTAGCCTAGAGCGCCATCTGATGTTAAAAACTAGCCTAGAGCGCCATCTGCTTCTGTTAAAAACTAGCCTAGAGCGCCATCTGATGTTAAAAACTAGCCTAGAGCGCCATCTGATGTTAAAAACTAGCCTAGAGCGCCATCTGCTGCTGTTAAAAACTAGCCTAGAGCGCCATCTGATGTTAAAAACTAGCCTAGAGCGCCATCTGCTGCTGTTAAAAACTAGCCTAGAGCGCTATCTGATGTTAAAAACTAGCCTAGAGCAGCATCTGATGTTAAAAACTAGCCTAGAGCGCCATCTGCTGCTGTTAAAAACTAGCCTAGAGCGCCATCTGCTGTTAAAACTAGCCTAGAGCGCCATCTGCTGTTAAAAACTAGCCTAGAGCACCATCAGCTGTTAAAAACTAGCCTAGAGCACCATCAGCTGTTAAAAACTAGCCTAGAGCGCCATCTGCTGTTAAAAACTAGCCTAGAGCACCATCAGCTGTTAAAAACTAGCCTAGAGCGCCATCTGCTGTTAAAACTAAGCTCAAAATCAATTCCAGATAGATTCGCGACACATTCATTATTGATAACAATAATTACACTTCATAAGTAATCTAGCGTGCTGTGCGTATGTGTGTGTTTTGACCTGGCGAGTGCCTCCTGCAGCTCCTCCTCCTTCTTGGCGAGCTGTGCTTTGAGTTCTGCGATCTGAGCCTGGAGCTCTGCGATCTGGTCGTGCAGCTCCGTCGAGTCTCCCTCCAGCTTCCTGCGGTTCTTCTCCAGCTCCTGACGCTGCTTCTCCTCACGCCGCAGACGGTCTGGCGGAGGACAAAACACAGTCACACTTAATTATTACATACAGAAGACTATCAATATTCAAACATCACATCCTAATACAAGCAGAAAATCGTTCAATAGAGCCTCGTGGATATGAATTTAAGGAAAAAATCTTTATGGAGAGACCCACGATTAACTGAAGACCTTAAAAAAGTGTAAGCATCTGCTAAATGAATGAATATATGAATGTAAAGGAAGTGGTGAAAGTGAAAATGAAAGTGTGGTTCTCACCCTCCAGGTCGGTGATCATGGCCTCGTGTTTGTTCTTCAGTTTCTGCAGACTCTTGGACTTCTCCTCCTCCTCCGCCAGGTTTGTGGTGAACTCTGCGATCCGCTCCTCCATGAGCTTCTTTTCCTGCACGACCAGCACAGAGACAGTGTTCATACAAACCCACATCCCAAAAACAGATTATAGTAATTAATCATAAATACTGTGTGTTTTTGAACCAGAGTTATACTGTATTTATTATAGCATTTCAACCACTTCCCATTCAAAAATAGACTAATTACTTTGGTTGTTGTGTTACCATAGCAACTATAGAATCACCACAACAGATTAATTACTTTGGCTGTTGTGTTACCATAGCAACTATTGAATCACCACAAGATTAATTACTTTGGTTGTGGTGTTACCATAGCAACTATTGAATCACCACAAGATTAATTACTTTGGTTGTTGTGTTACCATAGCAACTATTGAATCACCACAAGATTAATTACTTTGGTTGTGGTGTTACCATAGCAACTATTGAATCACCACAACAGATTAATTACTTTGGTTGTGGTGTTACCATAGCAACTATAGAATCACCACAACAGATTAATTACTTTGGTTGTTGTGTTACCATAGCAACTATAGAATCACCGCAACAGACTAATAACTTTCGTTGTTGTGTTACCATGGCAACTACATAATCACCACAACAGACTAATTACTTTAGCTGTTGTGTTACCATAGCCACTATAGAATCACCGCAACAGACTAATTACTTTGGCTGTTGTGTTACCATAGCAACTATAGAATCACCGCAACAGACTAATTACTTTCATTGTTGTGTTACCATGGCAACTACATAATCACCGCAACAGACTAATTACTTTGGCTGTTGTGTTACCATAGCAACTATAGAATCACCGCAACAGACTAATTACTTTCATTGTTGTGTTACCATGGCAACTACATAATCACCGCAACAGACTAAATACTTTGGCTGTTGTGTAACCATAGCAACTACAGAATCACCACAACAGATTAATTACTTTGGTTGTTGTGTTACCATAGCAACTATAGAATCACCACAACAGACTAATCACTTTGGTTGTTGTGTTACCATAGCAACTATAGAATCACCACAACAGATTAATTTCTTTGGTTGCTGTGTTACCATAGCAACTATAGAATCACCACAACAGACTAATCACTTTGGTTGTTGTGTTACCGTAGCAACTATAGAACCACCGCAACAGACCAATTACTTTGGCTTTTGTGTTACCATAGCAACTATAGAATCACCACAACAAACTAATTACTTTGGCTGTTGTGTTACCATAGCAACTATAGAAACACAACAGAATAACTACTTTGGTTGGTGCGTTACCATAGCAACTAGATTCCCCACAACAGATTAATACAAACACTGCACTTGAATATGCTTCAAAAGCGTTTGCTCTAAACCTTATCAATTTTCTTTTTAATCAATAAAATAAATATTGCCAAATGACGAGGTTTCCCTTTGTTGAACTTCTACTAAATAATCCTTTTTTTTTAAATTCACTCACAAAACCAAAAACACCTCATGTCAGTGTAATTTGCTTCATACAGAAATCATTTTTCTTTTAACTGAAATATTTTACTATATTAGGGTATTGCTGCAAAATTGACACATTTTCATTAGACGTATTTTGTCATTTCCATTAGCACAATGCTTAGGGTGATAGAAACACAGCTACTGTCACTATAATCGTATCAGTGCACAGACCTTGGAGAGTTTGTTATTCTGGTCGTCCAGCACCATCACGTCCTCCTCCGTCTTCTTCAGTTTGGCCTCCATCGTCACTTTCTCCAGCTGCAGCTTCTGTCGCGCTGCTTCCTCCTCATCCAGCTGCTGCTCAAGATCCTATTGGTCAAAAAAACACTACTCAGCCAATCACAGCACATAACTTAGCCCCTGAGCCAGTGAAAGGTGAGTAAATGTTAGAATTTTCAGTTTTCTCACTATCCTTTTAAGCCAATCACAGCACATCACTCAAACATTCAGCCAATCACAGTGCATCGCTCATCTTTTAAGCCAGTCACAGCACATCACTCAGCCAATTACAGCTCATCGCTCAGCCATTCAGCCAATCACAGAGCATTACTCATCCTTTAAGCCAATCACAGAGCATCACTTAACCATTCAGCCAATCACAGCACATCACTTAACCATTCAGCCAATCACAGCACATCACTCAGTCATTCATCCAGTCACAGCGCATCACTCAGCCAATAACAGCACATCACAAAGCCATTCAGCCAATCACAGAGCATCACTCATCCTTCAAGCCAATCACAGCGCACCACTCAGCCATTCACAGCGCATCTCTCAACCATTCAGCCAATCACAGTGCATAAGTGATCCCCTTAGCCAATCAGAGGAGGTGGTTACCGCGATGTTCTGCTGCATCTTCTTCTTCTCGGTCTGCAGGTGGTTTGCTCGCTCCTCCTCCTCCTCCACTCGAGCCTCCAGGTCGTGCAGGATCTCCTCCAGCTCCTGCTTCTTGGCCACCAGCCGGTTCCTCATCTCATCAGCCTCAGCACACAGATCCATCTCGGCCTGCAGCTGCTCCTGCAGAGCCATCTTCTCTGCGTTCAGCTGAAATCAACAACATCAACACTCACACTGTCACACTGTCACATCACACTGGGGGAATTTCCCTGGTTTACTGCAGGAGTACAGTACTGGTCAGAGTTTCTCACCTGCTGCTGTTTGACCTCCATCTCTACAAGCTGCTGCTCCGCCACCTGCTGCTTCTCCCGCACTTTACTCAGCTCCTCCTCTTTGGCCTGCATTTCCTCTTCCTGTCGGCTGACCTGCAGCAGCGGCTTCACCTGAAACACACACACACGGCATCAGTACAGAACACACACACACATGCAGAGCAGCAGGGCTCATGTGTCAGTTTGTGAGTGGCTAAACCTTAGTGAAGAGTCTCCACCACTGCCAGTTCCTGAGCTTCAGGTAAGCAGCACAGTTCCTCTGGATCACACGCATGGCTGTCAGCTGCTGCTGCCGCTTAGCGAATGCTCTGCAGGACACACACACACCATTATATACAGATGTTAAAGTATTAGAAACCAATCCAGCATGCCATAGTAACCTCTCAGAAAAACCTAAAGAGGCTAGCCTCACCCTAGCAACTACCCAAACACCTGTCAACCACATTACAATGCTCTAGCCTTTACCTAGCAACATCGGAGTAATCACCCTGAACACCCTAGCAACAGCATAACAATCATCCATCAAAGCATCCCTAGAAACTGGCTAGCAACCAAACAGCAATTGTGGTTTAGCAACTGTCTAGTGGCACCCTAGCAACCACCAAAACAACCTAGAAACTAGCTGAAAACCATAGATTGTGGCCTAGAAACCTCAAGTACCATCGAAAAAACTAGCTGAAAGCCACACAGCAATTATGGTTAAGCAACTGCCTGGTGACACCCAGGCAACCACCCAAAACAACCTAGAAACTAGCTGAAAACCACAGAGATAGTGGCCTAGAGACCCCAAGCATCGCCCTAGACACTAGCTAAAAACCACACAGTGATTATGGCCAAGAAACTGCCTAGCAACAACCTAGCAACCACTCAAGAAACTGGCTAGCAGTAGCATTCACATAGCAATTATGGTTTAGCAATTACTTTGTGACACTCCAAGAACCACCCAGAACACCCCATAAATTGGTTAGTTATAACAAAGCATTTATAGCAAAGCAACTGGATAGCGACACCTTAGCAACCACAAGAACACCCTAAAAACTAGATGAAAACCCACAGATTAGCAAATCTTAGCAACACCTCATCAGCTACTCAGAAAACTTAGTAAAAGCACGGCAACCCCCAGAAAACCATAGAAACTTGATAACTGTTACACAGAAATGCCAAAGTAAGCACAGGAACACCCTTGCAATGACTTCAAAAACCCCATTACCTGTCCAGTAGCACCCTAGCAACCAACTATAATACCCTAGCAACTAGTTGAAAAGGATTAAGGCTTAGCAGCTGCCTATTGACACCATAGCAACCAACCAGAACACAATAAAAACTGGCTGAAAACCAAACAACAATTATGGCCTAGCAACTGCTTAGCAACACCCTAAAAACTTGCTATTACATAACAACGGCAAGGTAGGCAGCTCGAACTCCCTAGCAGCAAGCTAAAAACCTTACAGAATGCGAAGCAACCACCCTAGGACATGGCTGTCAATGCCTTATCAAATGCCTTGTAGGCATCCAGAAAATCTTAGACCTTGCTTAATGACAATGTAACAATTACAGCCTAACAACTGCATAGTGACACCTTAGCAACCATACAGAACACACCAAAAATAGTGCAACTAGCAACCAGAACAACTGTCAACCAAACACGGAGCAGCTTCCCTTTAGCTGATCAACTCTAGCAGTAAATAACAACATAATTACAGCCTAACAACTGCACAGTGACACCTTAGCAACAGTCCAGAACACCCAAAAATACTGTAATAACTAGCAACCAGAAAACACAAACTGTCAATCAAACACGGAGCAGCTTCCCTTTATCTGATCAACTCTAGCAGTAAAAAACAATACGACAATTACAGCCTAACAACTGCATAGTAACACCTTAGCAACTACCCAGAACACCCCAAAATACTGTAATAACTAGCAACCAGAAAACACAAACTGTCAATCAAACACGGAGCAGCTTCCCTTTATCTGATCAACTCTAGCAGTAAATAACAATATGACAATTACAGCCTAAGAACTGCATAGTGACGCCTTAGCAACCACCCAGAACACCCAAACAACATCGGAATCAACTGATCAACTCTAGCAGTAAACGACAACATAAAAATTACAGCCTAACAACTGCATAGTGACGCCTTAGCAACCCCCCAGAACACCCAAACAACATCGGAATCAACTGATCAACTTTAGCAATAAATAACAATATGACAATTACAGCCTAACAACTGCATAGTGACGCCTTAGCAACCACCCAGAACACCCAAACAATAACAGAACCAACTGATCAACTCCAGCAGTGAACTCCAGCTGAACCCAGATCAGTTGTGCTGGCACTCACTTGCGGGCGACGTATCCCCGGCACCAGGCCTGGAAGTTGATGATGACGTCGGTGATCTTCATGTCCCGCTCCTCCTCCAGGTGAGCCAGAACTCCGGCGCGGAAAAACACTTTACTCTGACCGATGCGGTACAGGTTAGGGTCCAGCTCCAGAGCTCTGATCTGACACGCAACAAACACAGACACACATTAAAAACTGCGTGGACATATTAAAAGCGAAAATTAAACCAACAATAAAATGACAAAAATATAAATGGAAAAAAATATTATTATTTAAAAACAAAACTAATTCAACATATTATCAAGAAATCTTAAGGTATATTAACAACACTAAACAAACACTAGTGATGATGATAATAATAATAATAAGAATAATAATAATAATAATAATAATAATAATAAGGACGCACCAAAGGGAAAATCAGCCTCAAAACCAAAAATTCTGAATGCACGTAATGTCAAAGTTTTAGGAACAACAAATAATAACTTGACTTCTAGTTGATTATTTGGTATCAGAAGTGGCTTAAATGAAAGACAAAGGCCTCTAGATGACGCTTATTTTACCACAATAACATATGATCATGTCTTGATTGTGAATGATTTCATTAGGACAGTAAGCTCTGACTCTGCTTAGACTAAAGTCTGCTCACTGAACCTTCAATAATGTCCAGTATAGAATATGTGCTCATGCTGCAGTGGAAACAGAATGAATATTGTGTCTGACTCCATCATGAGCTTGGAGGACTGCATCCATACATCTCTGCAATGACTCAAATCACTGATTAATAAAGTCATCTGGAATGGCAAAGAAAGCCTTCTTGCAGGACTCCCAGAGTTCATCAAGAGTCTTTGGATTCATCTTCAACGCCTCCATGCTCAATAATGTTCATGTCTGGTGACTGGGTTGGCCAATCCTGGAGCACCTTCTTTGCTTTCAGGAGCTTTGATGTGGAGGCTGAAGTATGAGGAGCGCTATCATGCTGGAGAATTTGCCCTCTCCTGTGGTTTGTAATGTAATGGGCAGCACAAATGTCTTGATACCTCAGGCTGATGGATCTCTCGCACACGCCCATGCTGAATGTAACCCTAAACCATGATTTCTCCTTCCCAAACTTGACTGATTTCTGTGAGAATCTTGGGTCCATGCGGGTTCCAGTAGGTCTTCTGCAGTATTTGTGATGCAGTTCAACTGATGATTCAACAAAAAAAAAAATTCTGCCACCATCCAAATGATCAACTAGAAATCAAGTTATTACTTGTTGCTCTTACAACTGGGATCGATGACAAGGCTTTTGTCAGGTCGTGTATGTGTGCGGCACAGGTCATTAAAATGAATGTGTTTCATAGAGCAGTGCTTTCCACATCCGGTGTGAAAGTTGATAACTTCAGCTAATGTTTTCATCCATTTTTCTCTTTTGACCGAAAGCCAAAAATGCCATTTTTGTAATTAATTTGGGTGGAGTACTTTGAGCGAGACGGGAACTCTGAGGTCAGAATCATGAAAAAAGCCCAATGTGATTAATTCATTAGCAAAATATAATAACATGGGCAGCATTAAGTTAGTTGTTGTTTTGCCCTCTTTTGGTGAAGAGTAGTACTGCACAACTTTGCTGTGTGGTGTGCAGCAGATGATATTTGTTTTATTCAAAAATATGAAGAATCAGGACACTGGATTTATCATTATTTCTCACTCTTATGCCTGTTTTCACCCACAGCCTTCACATGACTGTCTTTTTTTAATGTATATTGTTTGGTTTGTACTGACAATGACAGATTAATTCATTCATTCATTTTCCTTCGGCTTAGTCTTCTATTTATCAGGGGTCGCCACAGCGGAATGAACCGCCAACAATTCCGGCATATGTTTTACTCAGCGGAAGCCCTTTCAGCTGGAACCCAGTACTGGGAGACACCCATACTTATACACTACGGCTAATTTAGTTCATCAATTCCCCTATAGCTCATGTGTTAAGACTGTGGGGGAAACCGGAGCACCCGGAGGAAACACACACCAACACGAGAACATGCAAACTCCACACTGAAATGCCAACTGACCCAACCGGGACTCAAACCAGCGACCTTCTTGCTGTGAGGCGACAGTGCTGACCACTGAGCCGCCCCAACAATTTATTTATATGTGTTCTGCTTGTCTTCTGTTACTAATAGACCTAACGTCTGGATAATAAGGTTGATTAATGATGATTATTTATTATTTGATTGAAGTCAATTTGATTGACTGCAGATCGTCCCCAATTTTCATGATTTGATCAACTCCCTGCAGTTCCCTTATGATCCTGCAGGGGTTTAAATGACGTCTAATGATTAAATTGATATCGTTTAAACATAAAAATGCTCTCACCATCAGCATACAGGCCTGTTTGCCGTCCATGAATCCTTTGGGAATGGAGTTTGGCGTGAGGATCTCATATCTGACCGAAAAACAAACCAACATTAAACATTACAATTTCCATATACAGATGAAGTCAGGATTACTAGCCCTCCTGTAATTTTTTTTACCCCCAATTCAGTACTCCCAATTCAGTACCCTAGTATTCAGTGACATTTAAAGGCTTAACTAGGTTAATTAGGGTCAAGTTATGGTAATTAGGCAAGTCATTGTATAACAGTGGTTTGTTCTGTAGGCAATCCAAAACAAATATAGCTTAAGGGGGCTAAAAATATTGACCTTAAAATGGGTTTAAAAAAATAAAAACTGCTTTTATTCTAGCCAGAATAAAACAAATAAGACTTTCTCCAGAAGAAAAAACATTATAGGAAATACTGTGAAAATTTCCTGAATCTGTTCAACATCATTCGGGAAATCAGATTAATAATGTATTTATCATAACTTTGACTTCAAATGTATAATTTGGAGTTCAAACAGCCCCTCTTGAGAGATAATTTAATGATAAAAGTCTAAACATAAAGGTGTATCTGTGAGTAAAAGCGCAGTGCTACCTCTGTCTGAACTCCTGGAAGACGATGCGGTTGGGGAATCCCTGTCGGCAGATGCGGATGCCCTCCAGCACACCGTTACAACGCAGCTGATCCAGGACCAGGTGAGGGTCCAGCTTACCCGCCTGACACACACACAGAGACATTTAAATTGCTGTCAATACATGCACAGTATTAACTGCAGATGTTTTCGGCATGACATTAATTTCGTCATCAGTCAGTGAATAGGAGATAACGACACATAATGTTTGTATGGACACTAGGGTTGTCACGATACTGGAATTCGGTACCCATCGATACAGAAATGTTGAAAACATCCATTTCCCGCTAACATTTGAGCACGTTCTTATGCTGTGTTAACACCAGACGCGGAAGAAGCGCCAAGCACGAGTGATTTACATGTTAGGTCAATGCAAACGCGCGAATAGACATCCTG
>NC_079437.1:5256554-5276554 GCF_903798145.1 Danio aesculapii | reverse complement strand
TGAGAGAGATTCGGACAGACGGGATGGACAGAATAAAGGCCCAAGAGGACAAAAAACAAGGGACGCATGGAGGAATGGAGAATAAAAGAGGAGCGAACACCAACGACACGAGCAGAAGAGAACAAATCCGGTCAGTTTCCAGAGAGAGAAACAAAAAAAAAGACGCCCAGAGTGTTGAAACATTAGCAGGACTTCATGCAGGGCTGGACGACATCAGGTGAAACTAAAACATTGATTAACTGAAGATTTTGTTAAGTTAAATGGTTGGTTATGACATAATTGGTGGTGGTGTGTGTGTATAGCGCATGGAAAGAAAGGCGAGAACCTTCATACTATGTGAAAGGTCGCTTCCTGTGTAAGCAGGAGTCAATGGCTGCGTCCAAAATCACCTACTACTTAGTAGGTACTGCATTTGAATTTAAACGTACTACTCGCCCATTGGAAAAGTACATTCTTTACAGCATGCATGTGAGCAGTATGAATGGAACTCGGCCATTTTGGAACTACATCCGCCATTTTGTCATCATCACGTGACATATCCGCGTCAGTTATGTTGCTCATGGTGCATCATGGAATAGTGTAATATCCATCAGATGCGCACTTCAGCATCTCGACGGAAGTAATAGGTCATCCAGGAACTTCTCGCATACTGTTTTTTGACATCTGTGAATTCGTACATACTACTCGGCTCGCATACTGATTTTAAAGCACTATATAGTATGGAGGTATGCAATTTCAAACTCAGCCATTGTTTTGGTTGTGAATGGTAAATGGTGGTCATGCATTAAAAGAGATGAGCTCGAAACTGTTGTTCTTAGTTAGTAACAATTTTAACTCCATTACAAGTATTAAGTATCTTATTTTAAATGAATAATAGTGCTGTCAAACAATCGCGATCCAAAATAATAGTTTGTATTTACATATATATAAGCACGTACTATAAATGACCACATATAACACAAAAATGTTTAATAATAAAATACATTTATATCTGTATTAAATTTAGATTTTAAATACAAATAAACATTTATTCAAATGTGTGTATTCATATATTGGAGAAAACGATTATTATATATTCAAAACTTATATTCAATCCAAGTATAAATGCATTTTAATATATATATTTTTAGACATTTTCTCCAAAATATACACGCATTTCTCTTTTTATATAATTAAGAAAATGTTTGTTTATATTAAACATGTACATTTAATACAATTAAGTTTAAATAAATAATATATGTTAATATATTCTCTCAACTATATACATGTATTTGTGTATTCATACTGTATATTCATCCTTAATAAATATGCATAGTACAAATTATTAAATATTATGAAAATCCAACGCTACCACTTTATTTTGATAGTCCATTTGAGTATTAGTAGACTGTCTGCTTAATATCTGCTGATTCTGCTCCTTCAACAGACATTTAACTGACTATAAGAAACTTAACAAGTACATGTCAACTTACACCAACCCTAACCTAACGGTCTACTTATAATCTAATGAGAATTAGATGCAATGTAACTTAAATTCAACAAACAGACCATCAAAATAAAGTGTGGCCAATCCAACTTTGTATTTTGGATGTGATTAATAGTTTGAGAATACTAATTTAAATATGTTTATTGATTTATTGGTTTATTTAGCCCTCATAGCTATAGATCTATAAATATACTCAACTATATGAGGTGGGATATTTTTTAACTATATATATATATATATATATATATATATATATATATATATATATATATATATATATATATATATATATATATATATATATATATATATATATGGTATTTTGTTCTGCATTTTTTATATATGCAATATTAAAATAGTTTTTATGGAAACTATTTATGGTTATTTGATCAATAATTTGAACAACTGAAACCAAAGCACAGACTGCTTGAAATGAAGATGTTTCGTGAAAAATAACTGAATTATTGTACAATATACTAAAAATAAACACAACAACTAGCCAAAATATAAGTCAAAAATAACCAACACATGACAGGAAAAAAATTCTTGTATTTATAAATATCATTTTTAAAAATGCTATGTGAAAAAAAGTTGGAAATAATAACTTGCCTGTCCTTTAGACTGGTGTTTTAAATGTCTATAATTAAAAATCTATATAATTGACCATGACGGAAATTCAGTGAGTTAGAGGTTGTGAATTAGGTTTTCAGTGGATCGTCCAGCCCTACGATCACAGTTGCTGCTGCTGCTATAATGTTGATCATAAAGCTGAAACTCACCGTCTTTCCACAGCTCAGACACAAATCTATCCGTGGACTGATTGAGTAAAGTGGCCACGTTATCATTCAGCGGGTCCATGTTCTTCATCAGCCATTCATCTGCCTTATAATCCACCTGACAAACACAGTTACACACATTTAAAAGTGTCAAATCACATACGCAGTCTAACTTTAAATGCATTCAGATTCCAGATACAGTTTTAGATAGTGTTTTACTAGCGGGTCCAAGACATTTTTAAGATTCATTTGTTCCGTTTCTGCTCATATTTGATCACCATTAACTAAACTATAGTGAATATAGTGAATATACAGTGATAATATGAGAAATGTTGAAGGTGTCTGAATGAATTTAGGTTTAAAGGTGATCTATTATGCAAAAATCACTTTTATAAAGGGTTTAAACACAATCGCAGTGTGTGAATATATCCAGCCTCTAATGGTAAACATTAATTAATTGTATTTGTTTATAATCAGACTTGATGAAAACAGTCTGCAGTTTTAAATGAAGCACAAATGAACAGCAACAGGAGTCTCCATGCACAGACAGACGTATGAAGCACACACTGATGTTCACTGCCGCTGTGCTGACACACAGGCATTTGTAGCTCCGCCCTCTTTGAAAAGAGCACAATCTCATTTGCATTTAAAGCGACGGTCGCCAAAACACCACAATTAGGATCAAAACCCAAAAGGGTCAGTTTCAGAGAGTTATACAACATTATTTATGTGGTATTTTGAGCTGAAACGTCACACACACACTCTAGAGACATCAGAGACTTTTGGATCTTGTAAAAAAAAAAAGTGCCATAATAGGTCCCCTTTAACAGTATCTTAAGCAGAAGAGCACAGTATTCACCTTTCCAGCATAGTGGATGATGCAGAAATCTGCCTCGTCCTTCAGTTTCTTGGGTTTGTGGAATTTGGGATGCGTCCCCTGCTCCTGCAGGACCTTCTCCACGAAACTCTTATCTGTGGCTTTAGGGAACCAGCACTCCTCGTCCAGGAGAGCCAGGATTCCCGGAGGACTCGCCTGCAAAAACAAACAATAAAATAATGGATTCCAGGATCTTAATTCCTAATCTTAAACATGGCTGATGCTAGAATTGCTGGTACATCCTAGATAAATCTTCTATTATTTTCAGAAACGGTTTTGAACAGTAACACAAATAATGCGGTCAACTCTGTTACATCAGTTATTAAGAGGCAGATCAATCTGTAAAGCACTGATGGAAAAAGCATGTGACTTGCTCCAAGTGATGTCAAACTCATGACTGCACTAATGAGTGTCCTTAATCTTCTCTCATTCATTTGTGCAAAAGGTTTAGGATACACCAATAGTAGATTGTGTCAACTCTGTTACTGTGATATTCTCATTCACCTTTAAAAAAACAATAATATGATGAAAATACATATAATTGAGTTTCAGACATTCCAGGTGCAGTCTGGTTTGAGGTTAGCACCACAAAATGCAGGAAAATGTCACCTCTGTTAAGTGGTAACTGTCAAATTCTGTTATTGTTAGTCAACTCCGTTACCTTCCTTCAACTCTGTTAAGGTAACCGTCAACTCTAATACCAGTAACCATCAACTCTGTTAGGGTAACCGCCAACTCTGATACCAGTAATCGTCAACTTAGTTACCAGTAACCATCAACTCTGTTACGGTAACCGTCAACTTTGCTACCTTCCTTCAAGTCGGTTACCGGTAACCGTCAGCTCTGTTACCCGTAACTGTCAACTCTCTAACCAGTAATCTTCAACTCTGTCATTGTCAGTCAACTCTGTTCCCTTCTTGTAAATCTGTTACCGTAACTCTGTTAACAGTAACTGTCTGTTACAATTAGTCAACTATGTTACTGGTGTTACTTAACTTTGTTACCGGTTACTGTCAACTTTAACAGTCAACTCTGTTAACTTCCTTCTACTCTGCTACCGGTTTCAGTCAACTCTGTTAATTTCCTTCAACTCTGTTACCTTCCGTCAACTCTGTTACCAGTAACTGTCAACTCTTTTACCAGTAACCATCAACTCAGATGCCTTCCTTTAGCTCTGTTATGGTAACTGTCAACTCTATTACCTTTCTTCAACTCCATTACCGGTAAACGTCAACTCTGTTACCAGTGTTAGTCAACTCGATTACCTTCCTTCAATTCAGTTGCCGGTAACAGTCAACTCTGTCACCGGTGTCAGTCAACTCTGTTATCGTCCTTCAACTCTGTTACCATAAACCGTCAACTCTGTTACTGTCAGTCAAATCTGTTACCTTCCTTCAACTCTGTTACTGCCAGTCAAATCTGTTACCTTCCTTCAACTCTGTAACTGTCAGTCAACTCTGTTTCCTTTCTTCAACTCTGTTACTTTCCTTCAACTCTGTTACTGGTGTCAGTCAACTCTGTTTCCTTCCTTCAACTCTGTTACCAGTAACTGTCAACTCTGTTACGGTAACAGTCAACTCTGTTACCAGTAACCATCAACTCGGATGCCTTCCTTTAGCTCTGTTCCGGTAACAGTCAACTCTGTTACCAGTGTCAGTCAACTCTGTTATCGTCCTTCAACTCTGTTACCATTAACCGTCAACTATGTTACGGTCAGTCAACTCTGTTACCTTCCCTCAACTTTGTTAGTCAATCAACTCTTTTACCTTCCCTCAACTCTGTTACTGTCAGTCAACTCCGTTACTTTCCCTCAACTCTGTTACTGTCAGTCAACTCCGTTACCTTCCCTCAACTCTGTTACTGTCAGTCAACTCCGTTACCTTCCCTCAACTCTGTTACTGTCAATCAACTCCGTTACCTTCCTTCAACTCTGTTACTGGTGTCAGTCAACTCTGTTTCCTTCCTTCAACTCTGTTACCAGTGTCAGTCAACTCTGTTATCGTCCTTCAACTCTGTTACCATTAACCGTCAACTATGTTACGGTCAGTCAACTCTGTTACCTTCCCTCAACTTTGTTAGTCAATCAACTCTTTTACCTTCCCTCAACTCTGTTACTGTCAGTCAACTCCGTTACCTTCCCTCAACTCTGTTACTGTCAGTCAACTCCGTTACCTTCCCTCAACTCTGTTACTGTCAATCAACTCCGTTACCTTCCCTCAACTCTGTTACTGTCAATCAACTCTGTTACCTTCCTTCAACTCTGTTACTGGTGCCAGTCAACTCTGTTACCTTCCTTCAACTCTGTTACTGTCATTCAACTCTGTTTCCTTCCTTCAACTCTGTTACTGGTGTCAGTCAACTCTGTTACCTTCCTTCAACTCTGTTACCATGGGCTAAACATAATCACAGAAAATCCTGAAAATGGATCAGGTTGTTTTTCTGAGTTACTCACGGGTTTCTCGATGAGGTCGATGCAGGGCTGCAGGTCGAGACCAAAGTCAATGAAGCTCCACTCGATGCCCTCACGCTGGTACTCCTCCTGCTCCAGGATGAACATAGTGTGGTTGAACAGCTGCTGGAGCTTCTCGTTGGTGTAGTTGATGCACAACTGCTCGAAAGAGTTCAGCTGTGGAGACAAACAAATACAACTTCACTGCAAGGAATTGTGGGTAATGTCTCTGCAAGTTGCCAATGTAGTTAAGTACAGTAGTAAAATAAAAACACTTAAGCTACTGTCCACCACGGGTAAGTTTATGGATCGTTCTGTACCTCAAAGATCTCAAAGCCAGCGATGTCCAGGATGCCGATGAAGGATGCGCCCTGACGTTTGGTCTTATCCAGAGCTTTGTTGATGCGCATCACCAGCCAGCGAAACATCCTCTCGTACGTGGCTTTAGCCAGAGCCTCCACTGCAAACTCGGCCTGCTCCTGCGTCTGTGCCTTCTGCACGTAGTCCCGGCCCACTTTAATCCGGGGCGATAGGATGGCGCGGGTGAAATCGGTCACATTCATGCCCATCAGATGGCACACTTTTTGGGCGGCTGAATAAGGGGATGGAGAAAAGTTAAGAAATGTGACCCTGGACCACAAAACCAGTCAAAAGTGTCAACATTTGAAAACTGAGATTTATGCATTATCTGAGAGTGGAATAAATTGGTTTTCCATTTCCGTTTTGGTTAGACTTTCACCTGACTAGCTGGAAGTGGAACTTATTAAACATTCAAGCCAGTTTAGAGCAGCTAATGAATATTTTTGACCAGTTTGTACAAGTTAATTACAATTATTGACCAGCTTATAACCATTTTTGACCACTCTGGACAAGTTATTGACCAATTCTGACCAGTTAATAACAATTTTGACCAGATCAGACTAGTTAATGGATACTCTTGAACAGCCTGGACCAGTCAGTGGTCAGTTTGTAGCAGCTAATTCCCATTTTTGAATTAGCTAATTCCAACTATTAAAATTTTTTTGGACCAACTAATGACCATTTTCAACCAGTTTGCACCAGTTACAAACAACTGATAACCATTTTAGACTAGTAAATGTCCATTTTTGGCCTGCTTAAACCAGTAATGGCCAAATTACCAGTTTGGAAAAGTTATTGACTATTTTAAACAGCTAATGACACTTTTGACCAGGTCAGACCAGTTAATGACTACTCTTGAACAGGCTGGAGCCACTTATTACCATTTTTGACAAACAAATAACTCACTGTCAAGTCTTGTAAGCTAATCTCAAATTTTCAGCTAACTTGAATAAGCTAATGTCCAAATTACCAACTAATTTAACCAGTTTGGACCAGCCAATAACCACATGACCATTTTTGGTCAATTTGGACCAGCTTATGGCTGAATGAACATTTTTGACAAGTTAGACCAGACAATAATATTTGTGGACCAGCTACTAACCATTTTAACAAGTTTGAAATAGCCACCAGAATCAACAGCTAACCATTCAGGCCAGATGGAGCAGCTAATGACTGTTTTTGACCAGTTTGGACACGTTAATGACAATATTTGACCAGCAAGAACTTGCTAATAACCAAAGGACCATTTTGGACCAGCTGATATCAATTTTGACCAGGTCAGACTAGTTAATGAACACCTTTGAACAGCCTGGACCAGTTAAAGGTCAGTATGTAGCAACTAACTACCATTTTTGAACTTGTTAATAACCAAGTGACCATTTTTGACAAGTTATTCCAACTAATACCATTTTTGGAGCAGCTAATGACCATTTTCAGCCAGTTTGTACCAGCTACAAGCAAATGTTAAGAATTTTAGTCTAGTAAATGTCCATTTTTTGGCCAGTTTGGACCAGCTAATGACTGAATGGACATTTTTGACAAGTTTGACCAACCAATAATATTTCTGGACCAGCTTATAACCAATTTCAACAAGTTTAGAATGGTTAATAACAATTTTCAACCAGCTTGTACCAGCTATTAACAAATGTTAACTAGTTTGGAATGACGATTGACCAAGTTTGGCCAGCTTGAGCCAACTGATGACCAAATGACCATCTTGGACCACTCTGGACAAGTTAATGACCAGCTAATAACAATTCTGACCAGATCAGACCAGGTAATGAAAACTCTTGAACAGCCTGGACCAGTTAACGGTCAGTTTGTAGCAGCTAATTACCATATTTGACAATCTAATGACCATTGTCATCAAGTCTGGACAAGCTAATTGCAATTTTTGGCCAGTTTGGACCAGCTAATAACAATTTTTACCATGTCAGACAAGTTAATGGCCAGTCTTAAACCAGTTAATGGTCCGAATGACTAATTTTGACCAGCTAATATTGTTTTTGTCCAAATTACCAACATACAGAAATTTCAATCAGCTAAATTGTTTGTTTTTTTTTACCAGCTGGACTGGCTAATAACCAAGCTAGACCAAGACCAAGTTAGTTTTTGACAAGCTAGTCCAACTAATACAATTTTTGAACAAACTAATAACCATTTAATCAATTTGTGTGCTAACAATTACTACTAACAATTGTTAACTAGTTTGGAAAGGCTAATGACAGTTTAGACATTAGACCAGGTACTCTGGAACAGCCAGACCAGTTAATGGTCAGTATAGAGTAGCTAATTACCATTGTTTTTAAAGGTAATGACCAACCTAGGCCAAATTAGACTAGATGATATAATTTTATGACCAGTTTAGATTAGCTAATGACCAGTTTTTACACACCAGTTTAAATCTGCCAGAAGTCATGTAAACCACCTGGTATCTTTATGATGTCAACAAAGCTACAGGAGACCTAATGGATGCATTTTAACAGTCATAACCGGTGTATTTATTTACCAGTGTCATCAGGCATGGAGGCCTGGTCAGAGTGACGCTCCTTCTTGAAGGACATGTTACCCAGCTGCAGCACAGATGAAATAACCCTCAGCAGACCTGCAGGGGGCGACACACAAACACACAATGAAAAACCTCAAACCTCTAGCTGAAAATAAGTCACAATTATGAGCAGCTCTACTGTTTATACACACCGACATGCTCCTCCTCAGAGAAGCCCATAATCCTCATGGCCTCCACAGTCTCCACGTACATGTCTCGGTCCTGCTGTCCCGGGATGGTCACGTTCCCATTGGACAGGAACCGGTACTTATTGTAGCCCTCGAGACACAGCTCAGCTGATGAAGCAAATTTGTATAATTTATATTAACAATCTTTGCATAATTTATATTAACATATATTAGCATCTTTGTATGAAGACTGTAAACATTTACAGATGAAGTCAGAATTATTTGCCCCACCAAAGAACTGTTCAGAGCACATCTCTAATCATAATAGTTGTAATAACTCATCTCTAATAACTGATTTATTTTCTGGTCTCCATGATGACAGTAAATAATATTAGACTAGATATTCTTCAAGACACTAGTATTCAGCTTAAAGTGACATTTAAAGGATTAACTAGGTTAATTAGGGTAAAGTTAGGGTAATTAGGCAAGTCATTGTATAACAGTGGTTTGTTCTGGAGACAATCCAAAACTAATATTGCTTAAGGGGGCTAATAATATTGACCTTAAAATGGCTTTAAAACAATTAAAAACTGCTTTTATTTTATCAGAAATAAAACAAATAAGACTTTCTCCAGAAGAAAAAATATTATAGGAAATACTGTGAAAATTTCCTGAAATATGTGAAAGAGGGCAGTCGAATAACTCTGACTCTAACTGTATGTGCACGTTTGATGTAAAAGCAGTGCAGACGCTCACAGCGAAGTTTGTCTCCAACGCCGGTCAGCATGTAGTAGAACATGTGGAAGGTTCGCTCTTCTTTAGCCTGACGGATGGCGCGGGACTTCTCCAACAGGTCTGACCATTAGAGTCAAGGTCAGACTCATTTTATCACATGATGCATTTCGTTTTTAATGACTAGCAGCTGTATTTAAGACATTTTCAGAGCATCACCATCACACGAAGAACAAGCAGCCAATCACAACTGCCTGATTAATTGTTCATGACCTATATGTAGAAATAAAAAATGAGTCTTTCAGGGTTCCTGTAACAGAGTGCTGGCTCATTTGCATATTTATGAGGTCAATGAGGTTTATACTGCAAAAAAGGCCATTTTAGACTTGTAAAATGTAAGAAATGTAAGACTTTTTAAAGAACTTTAAGACTAACTAAAGAAATAAAGGGAAAAAATGATGATCTTCACTGCAAAAATTGAGCTTACGCTTCACTTTAAAATAAAACACAAGGGAAAAAACCCTCATGTAAATTATAGTCATGATCATATGAATTTAAAATGCGCTGCTTTGATATAAGAATTTAAGGCCTAGTTTACTAAAAAGCAATTAAGGACTTTTAAGACCCGATTGGATTTCCTTTCAAGAGAATTTACTAATTTAGGGTGCTTTCACACCTAAACGTTTGTTTGGGAACCTGTTGTGTTTGCATCTTTACCGCGGTATGTGTGAATTCAGCAATCGCACTCTGATCTGCGCCAAAACATCCCGTCCGAGATCGCCTTGACGAAGTCTCGGCTCTATTGAAATGAGCTCGGGAGAAGATCGATTGTAGTGAGAAAGCACTATGATCCAATGAACTACTGAACCAGGCTATATCACAGCATATTACGCTTATGTAACAGGCATATACGGCTATATAAAGAGAGAACGATTAGTAGGGCGGGATGTCATCATTCCTACCAGTAAACGTCCATTTCATGTCAAATACGAAAGTGAAAGCATGCTGAACTATTAAAGAGAGCTGTTTATCCGAACAGCAGTCTTGGTTTATCTGTTATTTCTCTCTATAATGTAAATCCTATGATGCATAATTCTAGCCAAGGGCTCTGTATGAGAAAGTCTTCCATCAGATTTATACTTGGTGACGATGTCTGTGTGTGACAGAATTTTTAATTGTAATACAATATCAAATGATGACAACCTGTTAATCTGCATTTACAATTATTTTTATTTTCAGTGGAAGAAGTCAAGAAGTCATGCACTGCCTTCGATTTCTTTTGTTGATTCTAGTCCAAATATCTAAAAATTATTACATCAAGAAGCATTTTCTAGACATCCAAACAATATTGTCTTGTCTTCAGAAATAATATGTCAGAATTAAGTGAGCTTTTCCTTGAAACAAGCTGAATAATCTGCCAATGGGATAAGCAAAATCAATCTTACGTCAAAATGAAAAACAAGATTTAGTTTACCCCATTGGCTGATTATTTTGCTTGTTTTAAGGAAAAACTCACTTAATTTTGACTTATTATTTCATAAAACAAGACTCTATGTTTTTGTTGTCTAGCAAATGCTTCTTGATTTAAGAATTTGTAAACATTTGGACTAGAAACAAGACAAAAACTAAGTAAAAAAAGCCTTTTTTGCAGTGTAAACATCTGCAATGGGCTTTAAATCCTCCAATAAATGTGATTGACCTCATAAATATGCAAATAAGCCAGCAATCCCTTATCCCAGAGGTAATGACCCTGAGTTTTAAAGCATATTAAGCAGCTCATAAGGATACATGTTTCAATATTGGCTCCAACGATGTAGCCGTTGACGTCAAAGTTGATCCTGATGAATTTGCCCTGAAGCACAGAACAGATAAAAGATCAGTTGGACATGTATTTACACTGGGACTGAAATAAGATGGCTATAAAGCGAGAGAGTCTTACGAATCGAGAAGAGTTGTCGTTTTTGACGGTCTTGGCGTTTCCGAAGGCCTCCAGGATCGGGTTTGCCTGCAGCAGCTGCTTCTCCAGCTCGCCCTGCGCTCAAACAAACCAATCGCAGCTCAGTTCAGCTCAAACGCACCAATCACAGCTCAGATCAGCTTGAGCTGAGCACAATTCAGCTTAAGTGCACCAATCACAGAGCAGCAGAGCTCAGATACACCAATTATGAGCTCAAACGCATCAATCACAGCACAGCTAATTTTAAACCGACCAATCACAGGGTCACTTGGTTCAGCTCAAACAGCATCAAAAGTGTCCCGCACAGGAGCAAATAAGCCAAAACGCACACATGGATAAGCACATATTCTGATTACAATCCCAAAACACCAGTAAAGAGAGCGTCCCGTCACCCCTGAACACACAGAAACACTGTCCTTACACACTCACCTCATATATAACACACAAACCCTCACTCACTTTACAGATAAACACAATGTTCAGTAGTTTCTTTATGAATGTTACAACAGCGAACTCAAATTCAAATCATTAAATTCTTAATTAATCAAATTAAAATGATTTATACAATAACATCTTGAAAATAACTACACTAAAATAAATAGACCAACTGAATTTTGTTGAATTAATAAATTAATTACAGAAATTGAAATAAAAACTGCAAATATATTAACGAAAACAAAAACATTTAGGGAAAACTTAATAAAAGCTAATTTAAATTACGAATAAAAACTAAACTAGTATATTTGGTTGTAAAAATAATAAACAATATTAAATCAGCCTACATAAAAACAAAAACTGAACAATAAAAATAAATGACTTTAAAAGAATAACACATTTCACAATTATATATAATACCTAACAGTCACCATCTCATTTACATAAAGCCTCCACCAATCAAAACACATTTCAGAACAAATGTTTACATTTAAAGAATTTTTTCACCTCACAAAATGAATTCTGTCATCATTCGATCAAACTCTGCATATAATAACATATTGTGAAAAAAGCTGGAAATTGAAGCCATTTACTTCTATAGTATTTATTTCCGTATGGTAGTCAATGGCTACCAGTACCCAACATTCTTCACAATATCTTCTTTTGTGCTCAGCAGAAAAGCAAAAATCTTAAATGTTTGGAACCACTTGAGAACTGACGGAATCACTTGAGTTTGAAAGAAATGGTGTTTTAAAACCATACTATAGTAAATGTACTTGAACTAATTTGGCGTGGTAATTCTATAGTTGCTATTGTAACAACAATCTTAATTGGTCTGTTGTGGTAATTTTATAGTTGCTATGGTAACAACAATAGTAACTAGCCTATTGTGGTAATTCTATAATTGCTATGGTAAGAACAATAGTAATTTGTCTGCTGTGCTAACTATATAGTAGCTATGGTAGCAAAACAATAGTAATTTGTCTGTAATGGTAACTATATAGTAGCTATGGTAGCAAAACAATAGTAATTTGTCTGTAATGGTAACTATATAGTTGCTATGGTAGCAAAACAATAGTAATTTGTCTGTAGTGGTAACTATATAGTTGCTATGGTAGCAAAACAATAGTAATTTGTCTGTAGTGGTAACTATATAGTTGCTATGGTAGCAAAACAATAGTAATTTGTCTGTAGTGGTAACTATATAGTTGCTATGGTAGCAAAACAATAGTAATTGGTCTGTAGTGGTAACTATATAGTTGCTATGGTAGCAAAACAATAGTAATTTGTCTGTAGTGGTAACTATATAGTTGCTATGGTAGCAAAACAATAGTAATTTGTCTGTAGTGGTAACTATATAGTTGCTATGGTAGCAAAACAATAGTAATTTGTCTGTAGTGGTAACTATATAGTTGCTATGGTAGCAAAACAATAGTCATTTGTCTGTAGTGGTAACTCTATAGTTGCTATGGTAGCAAAACAATAGTAATTTGTCTGTAGTGCTAACTATATAGTTGCTATGGTAGCAAAACAATAGTAATTTGTCTGTAGTGGTAACTATATAGTTGCTATGGTAGCAAAACAATAGTAATTTGTCTGTAGTGGTAACTATATAGTTGCTATGGTAGCAAAACAATAGTAATTTGTCTGTAGTGGTAACTCTATAGTTGCTATGGTAGCAAAACAATAGTAATTTGTCTGTAGTGGTAACTATATAGTTGCTATGGTAGCAAAACAATAGTAATTAGCCTGTTGTGGTAAATCTATAGTTGCTATAGTGACGACAACAACAGTAATTAGTCAGTTGTGGTAATGATATAGTTGCTATGGTAACATAACAGTAGTTAGTCTGTTGTGGTAATACTATAGTTGCTATGGTAACAACAACAACAATAGTATTTAGTCTGCTGTGGTAAATCTATAGACCAGGGGTGGGCAAACTCAGTCCTGGAGGGCCGGTGTCCTGCACAGTTTAGCTCCAACTCTAATCAAACACACCTGCTTGTAGAATTTTCTAGTGATCATGAAGACACTGATCAGCATGTTCAGGTATTTTTGATAAGTGTTGGAGCTAAACTATGCAGGACCCCGGCCCTCCAGGATCAAGTTTGCCCACCACTGCTATAGATGCTATAGTAACAGCAATAGTAATTAGTCTGTTGTGGCAACTCTATAGTTGCTAGGGTAACAACAATATTAATTAGTCTGTTGTAGTAATACTATAGTTGCTATGGTAACAACAATATTAATTAGTCTGTTGTGGCAATTCTATAGTTGCTATACTAACAACAACAGTAATTAGTTGGTTGTGGTAATGATATAGTTGCTATGGTAACAACAACAGCAATTATTCTGTTGTGGTAACTTTATAGTTGCTATAGTAACAACAATAGTCATTTGTATGTTGTGGTTATTATATAGTCGCTATGGTAACATAACAATTGTAGTTAGACTGCCATGGCAATTCTATAGTTGCTATGGTAACAACAATCATAATTAGTCTGTTGTGGCAATTCTATAGTTGCTATGGTAACAACAACAGTAATTAGTCCGTTGTGGTAATTCTATAGTTGCTATGGTAACAACAATATTAGTCTGTCGGGGTAATTCTATAGTTTCTATGGAAACAACAATATTAATTAGTCTGTTGTAGTGATTCTAAAGTTGCTATAGTAACAACAACAGTAATTAGAGTGTTGTGATAATTCTGTTGTCGCAATTCTATAGGTTCCATGGTAACATAACTATAGTAATAGAAACAAATGACCCAATACTGTAGTTTTCAACAACTATAGGGTATATTACACTACAATAAAGCAGTTTACTGCAGTAAAAACTAAATTATTATACAGTATCTATTAGTATTATTAGGTTATACTACTACAGTATGCTGCAGACTAAAGACTATAATAAATGCAATATAAGACAATTTACTATAGTATGGTTCAAAAACACTAATATTTTTGATGTGAACTCTTTCTTTAACAAGCACCGGCTGTTCCTTTAAGTCCAGATTTGCAGGACGCACACAGAAACAATGGTCATCTTGTTGAATCACGTTAGCATGTGCTCCGCTTCACATGTTCTTGTAAAACAGCAGGGTTCATTCCTGCAGCGCTGACGTCTCCATCTGCACTGTTTATTCTCCCAGAGGCAGAAATACACACATATTTATTGACCAAAGCCAGTTCCCATGAGCTCAGAAACACAGAATAGGGACGCGTGGTGGCATTCAGACCCGTCAGACTGAGAACATCTGCAGTAACACTCCTCATCTGCGGCACTGGCCACAAAAACACACTTACTTTAGAGATTATTCAGTGCTACAGAGGTTTTGTGAGCAGAAGCACCACTAGTATTGATAAAATTATAATCTTAGTGGACATAAACAATACTTGCACAGCATTTATTAATCATAGTTCAACATTTAACATTATTGTTAACACTAGTTACCGCACTGTGGAGTTAGCATGAGTGAGCGACTTTATATTCATTACCTAATGTTAACAAAGATGAATAAATACTGTAGTATATGTATTGTTCATAGTTTGTGTTAATAAATACATTATCTAATGAAACCTTATTGTAAAGTGTTACCATTAATAAATCAAATCAAGAATCACATCAGAATCGAATCGAGAATCAAATACAATGGAATTGACTGGAGAATTGACTCAAGTTGACAATCAAATTAAGAGTCACATCGGTATTGACTCTAGATTCAATTCAAAAGTCATATCGGAATTCACTCAAGAATCAACTGAAGAGTCACAACAAAACTGAACTGAGAATCAAATACATTGGAAATAACTTAGGAATCCAATCAAGAGTCAATCGACTCAAGAATCTAACTAATAGTTATACTGCACTTGATTCGAGCATCATACTGGAATCGAATTGAAAAATCGAATCAATTCACATCGGAATCAAATCGAGACTCAAAATACATCAGAATTGACTTGAGAATCGAATCAAGAGTCACAACGGAATCGAATCGAGAATCAAATCAAAAGTCACATCAAAATTGAATCGTGAATCAAATACATCTGAATTGACTTTAGAATTAAATCAAGAGTCACATCGGAATCGAATCGAGACTCAAAATACATCAGAATCAACTTGAGAATCAAATCAAGAGTCACATCGGAATCGAATCGAGAATCAAATACATCAGAATTGACTTGAGGATCGAATAAAGAGTCACATTAGAATCTAATCAAGAATCAAATACACCAGAATTGACTTGAGAATCAAATCAAAGTCCCATCAGAATTGAATCATAAATCAAATACATCTGAATTGACTTGAGTATCAACATCGGAATCAAATCGAGACTCAAAATACATCAGAATCGACTTGAGAATCGAATCAAGAGTCACATCAGAATCGAATCGAGAATCCAATACAAATAATTGATTTGAGAATCAAATCAAAAGTCACATCCGAATCGAATCGTGAATCAAATGCATCTGAATGAACTTGAGAATCAAATCAAGAGTCACATCGGAATCAAATCGAGACTCAAAATACATCAGAATTCACTTGAGAATCGAATCAAGAGTCACATTGGAATCGAATCGAGAATCAAATACATCATAATCGACTTGAGAATCAAATAAAGAGTCACATCGGTTTCAAATTGAGAAACAAATTAAGAGTCACATCGGAAAAGACTTGAGAATCAATTACATCAGAATCAACTTTAGAATCAAATCAAGAGTCATACTAGAATAGACTTGAAAATCAAATAAAGGGTCACATCGGAACTGAATCAAGAATCAAATACATTAGAGTCACATCAGAATCGAATCAAATCGAGAATCAAATACATCGAAATTGACTTGAGAACCAAATCAAGAGTCACATCGCAATCGACTCGAGAATTAAATGCATCAGAATTGACTCGAAAAACTAATCGAGAGTCAAATCAGAATCAACTCAATGATCAATTCAAATGTCGCATCGAATCAAAAGCTTGTAAATCAGAATCGAATCAACTGAATCGACACCCTGCCCTATTCATCTAGAGAGGAAACCATAGATTTTTCTTCACGTGTGTGTTTTTGCAGATGCTCAGTTTATTGTTGTATTGAGGAGTCTGAGGTGTGTTTCAGTCTCAGTGTGAAGAGTCTGAATGAAGCTTCAGCTCGGCTTGTTCACCCAGCAGAGAGAGAGAGGAGACAGACTGAGAGATAAGATGATGAGGATGAAGATGATGATGATGTAACTCACATGTGACAGGACGGAGCTGCTCTGTTGACATAAAGAGAAAAACACTCAAACTTACTCTCACTCTGAGGCAAACGGCAGATCCAGCGGGGAGAGAGATCCGCTCACTAACACACAGCAGGAGCGCTTATGTACACACAAACACACGTCCCAGCAAAATCAGGAGAAACGCACTATCAAATCTGCTCTAGAAGAGCTCAGGAAAGATGAGAGGAGCTTTATTGATGATTATTGGGTGTCATAATGAGGTTCTACAAACCAAATGTGATTAAAAGACTAGATGGTAGGGCTGGGCAAATAAAAAATAAATCATATATTTGGTATTGATAATTATTGAATATTTTTAATAATCCATTGAGGAATAAAGTTCAGTAGATTATTTTATTTTAATAATTTTTTGGGGGGGTTTTCACCTTTATTAGATAGGACAGTAGAGAGAATTGACAGGAAAGCATGAGGTGCAGAGAGAGAGGAAGAATCGGCATAGGACCATGAGGCGGAATCGAACTCAGGTCGCCGTGAACACCCGAGTGCATGTGTCGACGCACTAACCCCTACACCACCGGCGCAGACAAGTTCAATAGATTCTAAGTATTTTATTTAACCACTTTATTTTCATTACTAAAGGCAAATAGTTTCAATAATCAAAAACAGAGAAACAAAAAAAAATAAAAATCACTATTAAACCTGCGCTTGAAGAGCTAGAGAGATGAGAGGAGCTTTATCAGGGTTTCTGCAGGTTTCACCAAGTTAAATTTAAGACTTAAGACTACTATGAATGAAATATTAGACTTATGCAGGGCTAAAGGCGAAGGATTTTTTTCCGAATATCCCCGTTTAAACAGATTTTCACTTGCCCTTTCAAAAATGATTAGAATTTAATACATTTAATAACACAATAATAATAATTTTGTTTATTACTTATCAAATATATTCATACACAAACCCTATCACCCTTACCAAGAACAGAACAATACACAGCTGTCAACCACATCAGTCTACAATAATCATAATAATTTAATAATAAGAATATAGCTCAGGTCAGGATCCTCAGCAGTAAATAAATGGAGAACTTTTACACTAATGTTACTGTGAGGAAAGTAATTAAACGCTATTTTTAAAGAAAGGGTTCAACGTTTTATTGAGATTGGGGATTGTGTAAGTGTTAATGGCCAGATTGAGCATCTTGACATGAACAAAGGAAAAGACTTTTGAGACTAAATTAATTTAATAAAAACAGATTAAAGACCTACAACACAACATTTCAGTAGATTTGAGACTTTAAGACCTAAAATTTAGCTTTTGAGATAAGGCATTTTTAAGACCCCGCAGATACCCTGTTTATTGATGATTATTGGGCATCATGATTTAGCTCTGTAAATGCAAATGTGGTTAAAAACTAGTGTAAGAGGCTTTTTTAAAAGTCAAAAAATAAATAAATAAATAAATAAGTAAATAAATAAATAAGTAAATAAATAAACAAGTAAATAAATAAACAAGTAAATAAATAAACAAATAAGTAAATAAATAAACAAATAAGCAAATAAATAATTAAATAAATAAATAAGTAAATAGGTAAATAAATAAACAAGTAAATAAATAAACAAATAAGTAAATAAATAAACAAATAAGTAAATAAATAAACAAATAAGTAAATAAATAAACAAGTAAATAAATAAATAAATAAATAAATAAATAAATAAATAAATAAATAAATAAAGTAGAGAAGTCTGCTTACCAAATCAATAATTTCATTAAAGGCAAAATAAATAAATAAATAAATAAATAAATAAATAAAGAATAAAAAATAGAAAATTAAGTAAATAAGATTAAAAAACATAAAATAAAAAACTGTTAATATTTTAATAAAACATTTCTATTAAATGTAATAAAAAATAAAAATACCAAATTTGATTGAACTTTATTAATGTTTTATTTGTCTATTTGCAGAAATATGCTTTATCAGGATTATAAATATATACTTTTTGTTTATAAAAGTTGTAAGTAAAAAATCTAAATATTAATAAAAAATTATATTTAGTTTGATTTTATTTAACAAGATTTTTGTAAACTAGCAACTAAACTTGCAACTAGACTAAAACTAACATAAATAAATGTAATTAATTAATTAAAATGAAATAAAATGTGTGATTTTATTTAGTTTAATACTCTGAAACTGAAGTGTTTCCTTTTACTGGGCATTTGTTGGAAAATAAAGTCAAGTATTCAAGTATTTCCTGCTCTCTTTCATTCTGTTCACATTAAACACTGTGAGGAGAGCCAATGGCATACATCAGCAGGAAATGACTTATGTAACATCAGAATGAGAAGTGTTGGGTGTGTTGGCCTGTTTCTGCTTCACATTCCTGACCTGATAATGTGATGTGAAGGCAGATGAAAGAAGGGTGGAGAACTGAGAAACACACACACAAACGTGCGCGCGCACACACACACACACACACACACCTGGTCTTTCTTGGTTTTGTGAGATGACGCCACGTGAGCCAGATACTGAATGACCTTCTTGGTGTTTTCTGTCTTTCCAGCTCCAGATTCACCTCTGAAAACACACACGTGTTTTATATATATATATATTTATATACACACACAGACACAAAAAGACATACACACACACACACACATACAAGATAAATACCAAATACACACATAAAGCACACACACACACACATGCATATATACACACACATATACATATACACATACACATACATATATATATACACATACACATACAGACACACACACCACACACACACACACACACACACATGTATGTCTATGTATATGTGCCTATATATTTGCGTTTTATTTATACACACAAACACAATCAAAATGCAATACACACACACACAACCAAGAACAAAAAGACGCGCACATTTACACACACATATACATATATATATATAGACAAACAAAACATGCATTCACACACAGATATATAAACACAAAGACACAAAACACACACACAAACAAAACATGCATTCACACATATACACACACAC
>NC_079437.1:5241554-5246554 GCF_903798145.1 Danio aesculapii | reverse complement strand
AACCTGCAGGCTGCATTTTGCTCACGGGGCTGCGAGAAAATAAATCAAAAGAGCAGAGCTGCGGCAAAATGAATAAAGAGTGAGGCTATGGTCAAATTAATAAATAAATGACAAAAGTGCGACTGATGAGAGTGCAAGCAGCTAGGGACACCGACCCTCGTAGCCTAACGAACTACGCTAACTAGGGAAACGCCCCAGGTTCTGAAACAAAAGCCTAGGTGTGAAAGCACCGTAAGTCTTAATCATCAACAGCATGTTTGATGAATGAATGTTAATCAAATTCTTTCAAAAACACACACAAAAACATTATGGACCACACTAGTTTGGTGCAAAACAGGTGAAAAGCAGAGACAAGGTCATATCTAATCAAATCATCTCGGCTGTAAACACGGTATTTGTTGAGTCTGCTTATTTGTGTGCCTGTCTGTGTTTGTGTATGAGTAGGTGTGTGCTTGTGTATGAGAGTTTGAGTGCGTCAGTGTGTACCTGATGTATGTCTGTGGATTTGTGTCCGAGTATGCATACGTCTGTCTCTGTGTGAGTGTGTTTGAATGTGCATGTGTGTGATTTTGTGTGTGCGGTTGAGTGTGTGTGTGTGTGTGTGTTTGTCGAGTTCGACTGTGTATGAGTTTGAGTGTGCGTGTGCTTGTAGGAAAGGCGAGTAACAGTGTGTGTGTGTGTCTGTGTGCCGGGGTTTGACTGTATATGAGTTTGAGTGTGTGTGTGTGCTTCTGTGTGTGTGTATATGCATGCGTGTCGGAGTTTGACTTGTGTATGAGTTTCAGTGTGTGTGCTTGTGTTTGTGTGTGTGTGAGGGAGTAACAAGTGTGTGTGTTGGGGTTTGACTGTATATGAGATTGAGTGTGTATGTGACTGTGTGTGGGGGAGTAATATTGTGTGTGTGTGTGTGTGTGTGTGTGTGTGTGTGTGTGTGTGTGCGTGTGCGTGCATGTGTCTGTGTGTGTGTCTGTGTCGGGGTTTGACTGCGTATGAGTTTGAATGTGTGTGTGCAAGAGGGGAAGTAATAGTGTGTGTGTGTGTGTGTGTGTGTGTGTGTGTGTGTGTGTGTGAGTTGACCGTGTATGAGTTGTGTGTGTGTTTCCGCATGGGTGAGTTTGGAAACAGGTTTCATTTGGCACAACATTTGAGTTCCATCCTAAATCAACCGAGACAAAAATAAAAGTAAAAAGATGAAGTGAAAGTCTTACATCATTATAATATCCCTCTCCTGATTGGTTCATCTCATCAGTGTAAACAGGTAAATCGACATATTTAGACTGTGTTAAAATAAACGTTCCTGAGCTCTATATTATCACCAGCATCACTGCTCTGAGCTCTTCAGGCCATCCTCATTATTCCTTTCGATTCAATTCGAAATGATTCAGAATCAAATAAGAGATTCGGTTCAAATAACTCCATCAGATCTGTACAAGTTAACCAGATCAACCAATCCTGACTAATCTTAACCAGATCAGATGAGCACAACCATAGCACAACTCTGCTTCTCCTCGAGTCTCTCAAAAACTCAAACCCTCTCCTCCTACGCTTCAGATCGCATCACTTCCTGTCCCCCGGGAGCACATTGTCCCGACAGCTTCCTGTTTATAAAAACAGCACTGAAGTATTTAAGCGAGACCCTCTTATCTGCGTTCAAGGCTGATCACAGTCCTCAAAAACAACCCTCTAAACAACCCACAAGCTGCAGATTACAGCTCATACTTCTCTTATTAACCCTGTAAAGCTGCTCGCGTTTGATATGCAAATTTAAAAGGCATGCAAATTACTGACAGGACTGATCCCTGATGCGTGAACAAACACACATATACACACACTGGTTTGTTTCACCATATTAGTAAGGATATTACATAAACTTGCAATGTTTTTATATTAGATTAATAATAGTGTTATGGCCTACCCCTAGCCCTAACCCTAACCCGAAGTGCACATCATTAGATAAGATTTATTTATTTATTTAGTGAGCACCAGTGAAATCTCCACTAGTGGGTTGTTTTGATATCTCACTACAGTGATGACATATGCGCATGTTCATAATTTATGCGCATCTTGATGTTTCAATGAAGAATTTTTAACGCAATTTTCCAAAACGTGCATACAAATAGGTTCATGGAAACATAGCTATTGAGAAAGTCATATTATAATTGTGTGTTACAGCTTATTAAAACAATTACGACTATTTTATTGTGTTTTTAAGTGTTAACTAAGAAATTAACATCAGCTAAGATTGACAAATGCTTTGTAGTTGTCAATACAGTTAAGTTGATTGATGTTAGCAAATAAACTTTACTGTACAGAGTTAATATCGTCATCGCAATCTATAAAAACATACATTTTGAAAATGCGCATACATTACTTATATAGCGAGATATCAAAACAATCCTCACTAAATAAAAGTGTAATTTACTAGCATCTAATGATGTGCAGCTGTTTCTGTGAGGGTTCGGGTTAGGGCTTGGGGTAGGCCAAAGACACTATCGTTGTTTTTATATTAGACTAACGATAGTCTATGTAATGTCCTCACTAAGATAGTGAAATAAACCTGTGTGTACAGATTTAGTTACTTATAAGGGCTCGATTTTCATCCTCTATATGTATAGCAAATAAACTTTACAGAGTTAATATCATCATCTTCATCTAAAACAGATACATTTTGAAAATGCGCATACATATATAGTGAGATATCAAAACATCCCACTAGTGGACATTTCACTGGTGCTCACTATTTGGAAGTGCTTCTAAATCAACCAAAAGACATTTTTATTAGCATCTAATGATGTGCAGCTGATTCTGTGAGGGTTCGGGTTAGGGCTAGGGGTAGGCCATAGACACTATGATTAGTCTAATATAAAAACAATGGAAGTCTATGTATTGTACTCACTAAGGTAGTGAAATAAACCAGTGTGTACAGATTTAGGGATAAGGGATCAATGTTCCTCATCTTTATATATAGCAAATAAACTTTACTGTACAGAGATAATATCATCATCCTCATCTATAAATACATACATTTTGAAAATGCACATACATTACTTTTATAGCGAGATATCAAAACAATCCTCTAGTGGAGATTTCACTGGTGCTCACTAAATAAAAGTGCTTCTAAATCAACCAGAAGACATTTTTATTAGCATCTAATGATGTGCAGCTGTTTCTGTGAGGGTTCGGGTTAGGGCTATGGGTAGGCCATAGACACTATCATTAGTCTAATATAAAAACAATGCAAGTCTATGTAATGTCCTCACTAAGATAGTGAAATAAACCTGTGTGTACAGATTTAGTTACTTATAAGGGATCAATGTTCCTCATCTTTATATATAGCAAATAAACTTTACAGAGTTAATATCATCATCATGATCTATAAATACATACATTTTGAAAATGCACATACATATATAGTGAGATATCAAAACAGCCCACTAGTGGACATTTCACTGCTCCTCACTAAATAAAAGTGCTTATAAATCGATCATTTACTAGCATCTAATGATGGGCATCTTTTTCTGTGAGGGTTAGGGCTTGGGGTAGGCCATAGACACTATCATTAACCTGATAGAAAACAATGGAAGTCTATGTAATGTCCTCACTAAGATAGCGAAATAAACCTGTGTGTGTACAGATTTAGTTACTTATTAGGGCTCAATTTTCCTCACCTATAAATTGAGACATCAAAACAACCCACTAGTGGACAATTCACTGCTCCTCACTAAATAAAAGGGCTTGTAAATTGATAATTTATAAGCATCTAATAATGTGCAGTTGATTCTGTGCGGGTTCGGGTTAGGGCTACGGGTAGGCCATAAACACTATCATTAGTCTAATATAAAAACAATGCAAGTCTATGTAATGTCCTCACTAAGATAGTGAAACAAGCCTGTGTGTGTACGTGAGTGTGCATCATCATCATATATTTTTATTTAATGTCATGTCAGCATCAACGCATATTTTCATGGCAAAAACTTATCTTTAATAAAAATACAATTAAAATAAAAATACGATTTTTAACGCTAATATAAGATCTAACAAAATCTAACATTTTTTTCCTGGTGATCTGGACAGAGTTAACAAACAAAAGGCCTATAAAAAGTCAATTTTTCAATGTCGTAGACCAGATTAATAATTTAATATAAGAATTTTTAATGTCGTAAAGCAGATTAACATGTGAAAATGACAATGTTTGAAAATAAATCGCCTACTAAATCTGATTATTTCTAAAAAGCACGCTGAATGTTTAAAAATTATTATTCACCATATTTAGATACACCTAATATCAAAATCATGCATGTTGATCATCAGGATATATATTGTATGACTTGTGTTTTTGTGCACACACTCACGTATATGAGTCCGGAGTAGTATCTCTCCTTCAGGTTGTGCAGCACCGAGGCCTCGTTCAAGCAGGTCAGCTCCGCCATGTCCTCCACCTTGCTGAATTTGGGCGGGTTCATCTTCTGGATGTCATCCTTGTTGACCCGGATCTTCTTCCCGGAGTCGGCCAGCTCCACCACCACCTCATCCCCATGCTCCTCCTTTAGAGAGCCCGCCTCGAACCCAAGACGCTCCGACGGCACCCACACCAGCTTCTTGGTGGCCCAGTCGGCCTGCGCCAGCGGGTTGTTGACCAGGTTGCGGTCCACATACAGGAACTTGTCCACGTCCGACATGGTTTCTGGAGGAGAGAGAGTGTTTATAGAGCGTTAATACACACAGAGAGACTGGTGAAGTGTGTGCTCTAATAATGTACAGAGTGTTTATTTGAAACTCCAGTCAGAGGAATAAACCAAACATGGAGGAAACGAGCATCATGTAAACCATCGCGTTTATTTTAGCAAGAAACCTCCCTGATATTGTGTGCATGCTCTTCTAGACATAACATTTATGCTTTAGAGAGGAAAAAATAACCAAGAACTTTTACTAAGAAAGTCGAATGATGTGAACTTCCCCTTTTATCTCTGGTTACTAGAGCTGCACAATTAACCGAAAAA
>NC_079437.1:5211554-5236554 GCF_903798145.1 Danio aesculapii | reverse complement strand
TTTTTGTTCCCGCTGAAGTGGGCAGGTTGTGTGAGGGGTTGTGTGACGTTTGATTCGGGGGACGTTCTGGGGGCGGTGTTTGCGTGACGCGCTGCGAGCAACTAGCCCGACAGTGGAAACGCGACATGATTTCGGCCTCATTTCTCAACCTCCCGGGCTATTGGCCCGGCCTGGCCCGATTAAAGCCCTGGCTCGCACTGGCCCGATAGTGGAAATGCGGCTACTCTCTCAATCGCAGTTAAACAGGGGCTTCAGCTGTAAGTGTCAGTGAAAGACTGATCCAGCAAACACACACGTTTTTAAATAGTAGGAGTGTTGTAAATACTTGCGCTCGCCTCCCTCGCCAGAGTAAGCTGCGGCGACATAGCGCATATGAGATAAATGACGTCACTACATAACCAGTAACGATTACTACTGAGCAGATATCGGATTGTCCGCGTTTGCACCGAAGAAACTATTCATTTTGACACCCCTAAACAGCGTGGTGCAAAATGTGAAAATTATGGTTGCACTGATCTGAAAATAGCAAAGAATCACGCAAAACATGTCTTGCACCTTATTGCGCCGGGTGTGTGTTATGGTCCATTAAGTCATCTGGTTAAATTGTATTCATAAATCGCAATATATAAAAATAGCAAAATAAAAAATATCGCAATGTTACATTTTACCTATATCGTGCAGCCCTAACAGCTAATAAAACAGCATTTTTCTGGGGAAATACTAAGCGGTAAGAAATATCGTTATCACAACACTCTTGCATATCTATATAGATAACAACAATATGGCATGTTTTGTCCAGTATGGTGCAGCTCTAGATCCTGCAGTGTTGAATGAATGAGCAGGTCAGGCTGGTGAACTCACACAGGTGTTGGGTTGATGCAGTCTCTCAGAGACACAAAAAACACAACCACAACACAACAAGCCCAAACAGGTGCAAGATGGCCAGCAGCGCTTCCCACAGTCATCTCCGAGAGACACAACAGGTTCAACCAGATCCCAATCAACCACAGAAGACTGCAGCAGTGCGCAAAACTGCCCAAAAAAAAGACATATCATCTGATATTTTACTGATAACCTTAATTAGACGAGCGTGTTATTGCTGAAGAGAGCTGAAGTTTCTTATATTCTTTATATTTTGTGAGCTCAGTTCGCAGGAGAGTTTGTAATTAAGGTCACGTTTTATTTTAGGGTACAGTTCCTGCTATTAATAGACCATTAAAGGTCCTGTGAAATTACAATAAAGCGTTTTAGATGTCAGTATCAGTATGTTAGTCTTAAGGATATCTATAATCTCATGTGCTCAAAAACAGAGACAAGATTCACATGTAGAAGATATAAAACTGATATAAACAAACATCCAAAGCTTGCAGGTTATCACTTCCGCATAAATGAATCATTCGTTCATTCAATTTCATTTGGCTTAGTTCCACCATTCATCAGGGGTTGCCACAGCAGAATGAACCACCAACTTAACCAGCATACAGTATGTTTTACACAGCGGATGCCTTTCCAGCCGCAACCCAGCACTAGGAAACACCCATACACACCTACATACACTGTTACCATACACAAATCGTAATGTTTGCAACAAATGAGCGATTTAACAGTATCTTTGCGTGTCCGCGACTAGCATAACAAATCCGAAATAGCTATTATTCTGAAAACAAACTTAGGATTTAAGTATGGAGACTGAAATATGACCAACCAAGCTATGCTAACTAAACAATGAAAAAGTAACTTCCTGAATGATCTCGATATGTCCTGGTTAAAAATGACCAATGAAAATGTCTCCTAAGTGCGGCTGCGCAATACATCAAAATTAGCGAAATATCACAAATATGCAAATCACGATACACAGGACATAGTGGTTTGCGATAAATGAGCGTGTTAATACAACCGTATCTTCGTGTGTCTGTGACTAGCGCAACATCTGAAATACTTATTTTAAAAAACAAACTAACGATTTTAGTATGGATACCGAAAGATGACCAAACAAGCTATGCTAACTAAAAATAAAAACGTAACTCTATTCGGTTTCAAGATGTTTTAGTTTTCCTGATTGATCTTGATATGTCCTGATTAAAAGTTTCGTAACATATCGACATTAGCTAAATACTGCGCAATACACAAGTCGTAAAGGTTTGCGATAAATAAACGAGTTAATACAACAATATCTTTGCGTGTCTGCGACTAGCACAACATCTGAAATACTTATTTTTTTAAAAAACAAACTGTAACGATTTCAGTATTGATACCGAAAGATGACCAAACAAGCTATGCTAACTAAACAATAAAAACATAACTCCATTTGGTTTCAAGATGTTTTAGTTTTCCTGATTGATCTTGAGATGTCCTGGTTAAAAGTTTCTTAACATTTCGAAATTAGCTAAATACTGCGCAATACACAAGTCATAAAGGTTTGCGATAAGTGAGCGAGTTAATACAACAGTATCTTTGTGTGTCTGCGACTAGCACAACATCTGAAATACTTATTTTTTTTAAAACAAACTGTAACGATTTCAGTATTGATACCGAAATATGACCAAACAAGCTATGCTAACTAAATAATAAAAACATAACTCCATTTTGTTTCAAGATGTTTTAGCTTTCCTGATTGATCTTGATATGTCCTGGCTAAAAGTGACCAATGAAAATGTCTCCTTAGTATGACTGCGCAACACATTGAAATTAGCAAAATATCGTGATAAACAAATTGTAATGGTTTACGATAAATTAACAATTTAGTACAACAGTATCTTTGTGTGTCTGTGACCAGCACAACATCTGAAATGCTTATTTTAGTTAAAAACAAACTGTAACGATTTTAGTATGGATACCGAAAGATGACCAAACAAGCTATGCTAACTAAACAATAAAAACGTAACTCCATTCGGTTTTCAAGATGTTTTAGTTTTCCTGATTGATCTTGATATGTCCTGGTTAAAAGTTTCGTAACATTTCGAAATTAGCGAAATACTGTGCAATACACAAGTCGTAAAGGTTTGCGATAAATAAACGAGTTATTACAACAATATCTTTGCGTGTCTGTGACTAGCACAACATCTGAAATACTTATTTTTAAAACAAACTAACAATTTCAGTATTGATACTGAAATATGACCAAACAAGCTATGCTAACTAAAAAATAAAAACGTAACTCCATTCAGTTTCAAGATGTTTTAGTTTTCCTGATTGATCTTGATATGTCCTGGCTAAAAGTGACCAATGAAGATGTCTCCTCAGTATGACTGCGCAACACATCGAAATTAGCAAAATATCGCGATAAACAAATTGTAATGGTTTGCGATAAATTAGCAATTTAGTACAACAGTATCTTTGTGTGTCCGTGACCAGCACTACATCTGAAATACTTATTTTTGTTAAAAAACTGTAACGATTACAGTATGGATACCGAAATATGACCAAACAAGCTATGCTAACTAAACAATAAAAACGTAACTGCACTCGGTTTAAAGATGTTTTCAGGTTGATAAAACTACACATGTACTAGTATTTACTTAGTTTAAATGTATGATTAGTTTACGTAACCCCAAAACATGTCTGTTCACATTCAGAAGCTGCCTTCAATTGCCTCAAATAATACGAAACATGTTAGTTCTATCATGTTTTAAAGTATTGTATCGTATCGTATTGCATATCATATAAGGAATTATGTATCATGCCTTCCTCAATATGGTCCAACCCTGCTCCTCAGTGTTCTGTGAGGTGCTGGAGGAACTGGTTTGGGTGGTTTGGTGATTTAGAGCCACACACTCCATTCAGTCTGTCAGGACGGTGAGTTATTGAAGTGTGTGTGACGCTCCCCCACACCCTGAGCAAGAAACACATTCACACATGGCAGATCCACATTTAAAACAGACCGTCCAGTGTGTTCGCAATGGAAAAACTCCTATGCGGAGTTAATTTAACCCTTTATTAGCAGCTGGAGAACCATATACGTTACGTCTGCACGATATATGGTTTCAACATTGATATCACAATGTGCGAATCCACAACAGGACCTGCAATGTCAAGCTGGAATTATATGATTTAGGATTATAAATATCATACTGGGATTATAAAGCCACAGTTCAAAACACAGGAGATTTGTGGTTACAGCAGAGATGAACCATCATGAGATGAACGTTTAGTGAAAGTGTATAATTAGCACCATTTGAATTCCTAATAAGAGACTTTACAGCATTCACACACACACACACACACACGTTTACACTTGTGACTATTATCAGTTTAGGTCTTGCTAAGCTCAAAACGGCCAATTTCTGCTTCTCTAATGTGATTGGCTGATACTGTATTGAAGGTTAATCATCGGTTCAGATGGAGTTTTCTCTAATGTGATTGGCTGATACTGTATTGAAGGTTATTCATCGGTTCAGATGGAGTTTTCTCTAATGTGATTGGCTGATACTGTATTGAAGGTTAATCATTGGTTCAGAAGGAGTTTTCTCTAATGTGATTGGCTGATACTGTATTGAAGGTTAATCATTGGTTCAGGAGTTTTCTCTAATGTGATTGGCTGATATTGTATTGAAGGGTAATTATTGGTTCAGATGGAGTTTTCTCTAATGTGATTGGCTGATACTGTATTGAAGGTTAATCATTGGTTTAGATGGAGTTTTCTCTAATGTGATTGGCTGATACTGTATTGAAGGTTAATCATTGGTTCAGATGGAGTTTTCTCTAATGTGATTGGCTGATACTGTATTGAAGGTTAATCATTGGTTCAGAAGGAGTTTTCTCTAATGTGATTGGCTGATACTGTATTGAAGGTTAATCATTGGTTCAGATGGAGTTTTCTCTAATGTGATTGGCTGATATTGTATTGAAGGGTAATTATTGGTTCAGATGGAGTTTTCTCTAATGTGATTGGCTGATACTGTATTGAAGGTTAATTATTGGTTCAGGTGGAGTTTTCTCTAATGTGATTGGCTGATACTGTATTGAAGGTTAATCACTGGTTCAGGGAGTTTTCTCTAATGTGATTGGCTGATACTGTATTGAAGGTTAATCATTGGTTCAGTTGGAGCTTTCTCTAATGTGATTGGCTGATACTGTATTGAAGGTTAATCATTGGTTCAGTTGGAGCTTTCTCTAATGTGATTGGCTGATACTGTATTGAAGGTTAATCATTGGTTCAGTTGGAGCTTTCTCTAATGTGATTGGCTGATACTGTATTGAAGGTTAATCACTGGTTCAGGAGTTTTCTCTAATGTGATTGGCTGATACTGTATTGAAGGTTAATCATTGGTTCAGTTGGAGCTTTCTCTAATGTGATTGGCTGATACTGTATTGAAGGTTAATCACTGGTTCAGGAGTTTTCTCTAATGTGATTGGCTGATACTGTATTGAAGGTCAATCATTGGTTCAGAAGGAGTTTTCTCTAATGTGATTGGCTGATACTGTATTGAAGGTTATTCATTGGTTCAGCTGGAGATTACTCTAATGTGATTAGCTGATACTGTATTGAAGGTTAATCATAGGTTCGGATGGAGTTTTCTCTAATGTGATTGGCTGATACTGTATAGAAGGTTAATCATTGGTTCAGATGGAGTTTTCTCTAATGTGATTGGCTAATACTGTATTGAAGGTTAATCATTGAGTTCTCTAATGTGATTGACTAATACTGTATTGAAGGTTAATCATTGAGTTCTCTAATGTGATTGGCTAATACTGTATTGAAGGTTAATCATTGGTTCAGATGGAGTTTTCTCTAATGTGATTGGCTGATACTGTATTGAAGGTTAATCATTGGTTCAGATGGAGTTTTCTCTAATGTGATTGGCTGATACTGTATTGAAGGTTAATCATTGGTTCAGATGGAGTTTTCTCTAATGTGATTGGCTAATACTGTATTGAAGGTTAATCATTGAGTTCTCTAATGTGATTGGCTAATACTGTATTGAAGGTTAATCATTGGTTCAGATGGAGTTTTCTCTAATGTGATTGGCTGATATTGATTTGAAGGTTAATTATTGGTTCAGATGGAGTTTTCTCTAATGTGATTGGCTGATACTGTATTGAAGGTTAATCATTGGTTCAGATGGAGTTTTCTCTAATGTGATTGGCTGATATTGATTTGAAGGTTAATTATTGGTTCAGATGGAGTTTTCTCTAATGTGATTGGCTGATACTGTATTGAAGGTTAATCATTGGTTCAGAAGGAGTTTTCTCTAATGTGATTGGCTGATACTGTATTGAAGGTTAATCATTGGTTCAGATGGAGTTTTCTCTAATGTGATTGGCTGATACTGTATTGAAGGTTAATCATTGGTTCAGAAGGAGTTTTCTCTAATGTGATTGGCTGATATTGTATTGAAGGTTAATCATTGGTTCAGATGGAGTGTGTGTGTGAAAAAGCCTTAGGAAAACACATCTGCAGCTGTACATTAGCAGTCAGACAGAACAGCGGACACTGGGCCTTTCCCATGACCTCACACAAACAAACACACAACCTCACATATTCACATGTGCATATAACCCAAACCCACACAGCACCCCCCCCCCCCCCCCCCCCCCCCCCACAACCACACACAAACAAACATGGACTATTGCAGACATACATGCAAACAACACACACACACAACACAATATTCACACAACACATGCACACTCACAACACATGGATGCACACAATATTCTTCACACACACACACACAGACACACACACAGCTCCACAGCTGAAGTCAATCAGAGGCGCTGGGCCTCCAGTGACGCTCGCTCGCTCTCTTCTAAGAGCCAGGAATGCAGTTACACAATGACATACTGCGTCTAAACTCACCATGATGAGTCTGCACACATCAGCAAACACACCAATCCTGGACATCTTAGACTATATAGAGATCCTGTCCCATAAAAAAAAGCCTCATACGGTCACCCTAAACATTAGCTAATCCTGCTGCCGCCAAGAATGATGGGAAATGTAGTTTTACAGCTCATAAAGCAGCGTGTGGAGCTGAACGTCCTGCAGATCTGCTTACGCTGGGATTATATAATGATGGTCTCGAACACGGTTAATGTTTTCCACAAGCGCAGCTCCATCTCATAAGCACGGTCATTAGTGGCTCTCGTGCTCCAGCAGTTTATCAGGAGAATGATAGTGAACGTCCTCTCATTTCGCATGCTTCTCCCATGATTCCTCATCAATCTGATGAATAAACTGCACAGAAATCCCTCGAGAGCTCCTAAATCAGAACAACACACAGGACTACAACACTTTTGGCACACTTTTGGACACTAATTCATGCACACATGTAACAAATAACATTTGAATTTGAGAGTTCATGCAACTAGGGCAGGGGGCGATATTGAAAAAAGGTGGGATCTACTATTTGATTGGTTGAATACGACTCGGATATTTGTTCGATAACGCATCAGAATTAGATTCAATTCCATTCAAATCAATTTAATTCCAATGCTAGCCAACACCAACCTCGGTCCATTCACGTTTAATTGTACAGCATTTCCCACACACAGGGTTTCAGCAGATATCATAATGTCAAAATTAAGACTTTAAGACCTTTTTAAGACCATTAAGTATTAAATATAAGAACTTTATCACAACATCAAAAACACGCATACACATAAAGAGAAAAAGCTAAATCACTTAATTAGTGGTAAAATAAATGTATTTAAATTGAACAGTACTGAAGACAGGTTAGACGCACCATTTAGCTACAGAAAAAATAAACAAAAACATCTTAAGGCTGATTTATATTTTCGCCTGGTGCCGCATCGCGCACCTCACGAAACGGACGAGGCTTTTATACATGATGCGTTCGCCATTGAGATATTCTTTTAAACCACAGGGGGGCGATCAAAAGAAACCGACAGTAAAGTCAGATTGATAAACTGAGAAGTAGAAAGTTTCCAGGACTAGAGTTGTTGCTAGATCAGATACATTTGCAGCCGGAAGTTAACGAGAATTATTTCTATTATTTATTAAATTTCCCATTTATTGTGTTTTATTAACGTCTACCCCCACACCACGCCTAAACCCAACCGTCACAGTAACATAAAAACAGATGTTATTTATGTTATTTATTAAATTGTATTTTTTTTACCTACTCCCTACTCCCACCCCAAACCCTAAACATAACCGTCCCAGTGCTGTAAAAATAAAATAATATAAAAATGCTGCCATATTAATGTGCGTATCGCACTTCCAGCCGGCCGCATATCCAATCTAGACTTTACCCGGAACTAGGTCTGTCTTTAATATCATTGAAGATTTAATTTAACTAATTGTTTAATTATTTTTAGAATTTATTATAATGATTATAAAGATTTTTATAACCATTCAAGACTTTTAAAATCAAACTTTGATGCATCACTTGCTTTTGTTCATATCTCGGACAGTTCTACCTATTAAAAGTTAAATATTAATGGCAACAGAACATGAGTTGCTCTACAAGTACTTTTTTATGGCAAGAACAGTAATAGTAAAGCATACACTCAGTACACCACTTAGCGGTATGATACATGAATGTGCTCCCCACAGGTTTCTGCATCTTGTTTATATACACTATGAACAGCAGCTACGCTAATTATTCTCTTTATTCTCCATTTCCACCTGGGGATACTCATCCCGTGGCCCTCAGACTATGCAGCGCCACTGATTCGATCCAAGACCAGTGACAAGATGATCCCAAGGTTTCCATAATCCTGGACCAGGCCGTATCCTGAGCAGCTGCTGTGGTGGTCATGGAGGTCCAGCTTCCAGCCTCCGGCGCTTAAGACTGCAGCTCTACACAAGACGTCTGGCCAGTGGAGAAATGGTCGAGCCCAACTGAGCCTGATTTCTCTCGAGGTTTTTACATTCTTCACTTTCGCCAATTGGTGACGTTTGTTCCTCGCTGATAGAGTTGCGCATCGTTGGATTTGCTCTTCAGTGTTTGGACTCTCAGTAGTGATTATTAAACCACACTGAACTGAGCTAAACTGAACTTAAACTCTGAATACTGAACTACACTGTTTCAGTTTACTATGATCTACTATGTGAAGCTGCTTTGACACAATCTACATTGTAAAAGCGCTATACAAATAAAGGTCTTACAAAAAAGTCTGACTTTTTTATTTTTCCCATTCAACAATTCACTCATTACTGTCTGGCTAGTTTCTGTCCTCTACTTACAAGCTAAAAAGGCAATATTGATCCAATATCCTGACCATTATCACCAATATAGCCTAGAAAGTGGGCATCAGGATACTGTGAACTGATAGGTTCATATATTCCTTTTCAGTAATCAAAGACATCATTTGTTCCTGAATTTCAGCTTGTAACTTGTTAATTGTTTTAAACTCAAAACTGAATTTAAAAGATGTCTGTACAGTCATACCTGTTTCAGACAAAATCTCTTCAAAGTGTTTCATATTAAACTCAAATCAAACTTGCCGGCGCGCGAACTGTTCACCTGAGTCTCAAAGAATTTCATGAGCTCCGCCAGCTGAAATCATGTCGCGCGCACCCAGAGTAAACCTCCGCAAACACGTCGATGACGTCACATTCGCCTCGCGCACTGATTTCAATAACAGAAAGCTGATTGGCTGTTGCATGTTGGTCTCATTTGTAGTTGTAATACCGCAAATTAAACTTGGACTAGTGAAATAAAAGACTACACCACCACGAAAACCAAGCAACAACAACAAAAGAGGATTTAAATGAGCTTTAGCTGTAGCGTTACATGAACATTGGAAAAATAAGACCTGTGCTATATCATTTAAGACCTAGAACAGCCAATTAAAGACTTTTTAAGGCCTAAAATTTCAATTTGAGACTTTAAGACCCCGCGGAAACCCTGCGCACACAGATGCTTCCCTGATACAGGTCATTATATTAGGGTGAATTATATGAGTAGAGTACACTATTAATATACATAACCAGGTGGTTATTTGACACCAGACTGGAGAAAAATGATCTTTCTGGAAGACTTCTACTTCATTTCATGACTATGATGCAGTTTTTCAACACAAAAGCAGCACGTTTGAGCTCAATAAGCGTGAAGGAGATGAGCAGAGGAGCACCGTTTCTGCTGAAGGAGTGTTGAAGAGTGTGTGTGATGGTCGGAGCAGAGACTCTGACACACATCTGCTGACACACTTCCTCTGCAGATCGTCACACACATCCTTCCCTACAACACGCTCAAAACACACCGTCAAGAATATGAAATGACACCCAATTATATGCCAAACACTCATGTCTACCAACCAAGTCGTCAAAATAAATGTCTGATGTAACTCGAGGACAAACGTGAAAGATATGATCATTTTACAGCAGAATGTACTTCTCGAATTAACAAATAAAAGCATAACAACATTAATAAAGCTTTCTTTCATATTTTAAAGAAAGTAACATTCATTGAGCTTCTCATACTTCATAAAGGGCCCAAAAATGTTATTTAATGATTCATTTAATTAGCAATAATTATAATTGTATCGCTGATGACTCGTTTTAATCAAGACATTCAATTTCAGATTATAGTCACAAGAATATATAAAAAAAATGTTTAATTAGTTATTATATTTTAAGTTAATTTTAAGTTAATATAAATTTAAATACATTTAAATAAAATTAACTACAATTAAATACATTTAAACTAAATTAAATTAAACAATACTAAAAAAGATTAAATCCATTTAAAATTAAATACATTTTAATACAATTAATTTAAATACAATTTAATACATTTGAATAAAATTTTATTAATTTAAATATAATTTAATACATTTGAATAAAATGTAATGCATTTAAACTAAATAAAATTAAATACACTTAAATAAATTAAATACGTTTAAATAAAATTACATAAATTTAAATAAAATTACATACACTTAAATAAAATTAAATACGTTTAAATAAAATGTAATAAATTTAAATAAAATTAAATACGTTTAAATAAAATGTAATAAATTTAAATCAAATTAAATACGTTTAAACTAAATAAAATAAAAACATTTAAACAAAAAAAATTAAATACACTTAAATTAAATAAATATAAATTACTTTATGTTAATGAAATATATTTTAAATTAAATACATCTTAATTTACATTAAATAAATATATTAGGGCTGTGCAATTTGGGGAGAATATCTAAATGCGATTTTTCTGACAGATTGCGATTGCAATTTGATTTGCGATTTAATTGTGTAGTCAAGCTTCAGGTCAATAATCTGTAAGCCAAGGTAACAGTTCTGCGACAGCTCTTTAAAATCATCTGTTTTCGTTTGCCGTCTGTGACTGTGACAAAGATATTCCCATATTCCTGACACGCTGTTTTTCTTTGATATTAATTCATCTATTAATGCTTCTAAAGCAGCAGGTGCATTATCCCAATTGTCCGCGCTTTCCTGTATGTTTGTTTGTTTATAGTGGGCGGTCTGTATAGTTCGGTTGTGCACTTCTGATTGGGCAGAACAAAAGTGTGGTCACACAATTGGCTAGCAAGACTGTCACACATAGACAGCAGTCAGCATTTGCTCTGGGCGGGGTAAAACTAAATACATATGCATTTCATAACGCAGCCTCTTGCAAACAGAGGTTCAAACACAACGATTCAAACTGTGATTCGATTTCAATTAATCGCGCAGCCCTAACATGTATACTAAATATGAATGGAAGTTTATATATATGGAGTATATATATGTGTGTATATAATTAATATATATATATATATATATATATATATATATATATATATATATATATATATATATATATATATATATATATCTTAAAGAACTCTATAACGGGTGTTTTAGATTTTGACGTGAAACACAAACCTGCTTTTGATAAAATAAATAAACAAATAATAATCAAATAACCATGTTACTTCTTGTTTTTTGGAGAAATGTGACTAAGATAAAAGTTTCTGGCTGCTTTCTGGTTGTTGCTTCATATCAGCCTGTGAAAAGCTCTTCTCTGGCAGATTTATCTGATGATTAATCGTCTCTCAGTACAGAAACACACAGAAATGTTGAAAACAAAAGCGTCTAATGCAGAGCAGATTCACTCTGATCACGGCCTTCTGAACATCTCAGAGGACACAAACACTCTAGTTAAAATATAACAGAACGTTCTGCTCTGTCAGTCTGTCTGTGTGTGTCTGTGTGTGTATGTGTGTATGAGCTTCTGCAAAAACAGACCATCACTGAACTAAAAGCCCACTGAGTAGGTCCAGCCAATCAGACAACAGCTGCTCGCATATTCACCTTGCATTTGCATATTAAACAGCCACACCCATGTGCCTGCCCTCATTTCAGTTGTGTCTGTGATAACATTAACAGATTGTTATCATCGACTAACTATCAACAATCTGACTTTATGTAATGTACAGATTATTTATCTTTATATATGTATATGTGTATATATATATATATATATATATATATATATATATATATATATATATATATATATATATATATATATATATATATATATATATATATATATATATATATATATTTTTTTTTTTATTTATTTATTAATTTTTTTATTAGGGCTGCTCGATTTTGGGAAAAACCATAATCACGAATATTTTGGTCATAATTGTACTCTCGATTATTCAAAATGATTATCAGTTAAAGTCAAAATTAATAGCCTCCTGTGAATTTTTTTTAAAATAAATATTACTGTAAATTTATTTATTTTTTTATAAATATTTCCCAAATGATGTTTAACAGACTCAGGAAATTTTCACAGTATTTCCTATAATATTTTTTCTTCTGGAGAAAGGCTTATATGTTTTATTTCGGCTAGAATAAAAGCAGGTTTAAATATTTTGATACCGATTTTAGGGTCAACACTATTACCCCCCTTAAGCAATAAATATTTTTGATTGTCTGCAGAAGACACTACTGTTATACAATGACTTGCCTAATTACACTAGTTAAGCCTTTGAATCACACTTATATCTGAACGCTTGTATTTTGAAAAACATCTAGTAAATTGTTATGTGCTGTCATCATGGAGAAGATAAAAGAAATCAGTTATTAGAAATGAGTTATTAAAACTATTATGATTAGATCAGTCAAGAGCAGTGAGGGATTTTCTCCTGTTGTTGTTTGATTAATAATGAAAACAGTCGGCAGCAGGAATATTGTGCGCTGTCACTTTAAGAGCAGTGGCGTTCTGATTAAAGGTTTCTCTTTCACGTGTCTTTTGATTCTCAACTCGTTTGTTTATTCATATTAATATGAATAATCACTAAACACCGCATTTTGACACCTATTTGACCATTAAAGCGCTCACGTTAACATGACTTTAGATGTGTGTGCTCTGCTCGTCTCTTGAGGCTGAGTGCAAACACATACAACAGCATGCGGTCTCATTCACGCGTTTAAAAACATTAATGATTCGAATGTACATCAGTGAATGATGCACATCCCGTGCTGCAAACGTTACATTAAAGTACATGCTTTTAGTAATGTTCACGTGGAACTGAGCTTTGCAGAGCAACAAATGTGAACAACTGGAAAGGGGCGGTATATGAGGGAATAATCGTTTATCTCCATTAATGCTTTTTCATAATCGTTAGAAACCAAGATCGAATTTTCGATTAATTGCAAAGCCCTAATATATATATATATATATATATATATATATATATATATATATATATATATATATATATATATATATATATATATATATATATATATTTCTTTATTTATTTATATTTATTTTTTAATTATTTATATTTATTTATTTTTGTTATTTATTTATTTATTTATTTATATATATATATATATATATATATATATATATATATATATATATATATATATATATATATATATATATATATATATATATATATATATATATATATATATATATATATATATAGACAGATAGACATATTAATATATATTTTAAATGAGGGAAATGGATGTGGCAAAAAAAAGTTACCGAGTTTACAGTACAAGACAAACTTTGCAGAAATTCTGTGAATAAAACTGCACAACCCAAAAGAAACAATGCTCAACTAAAGAACAAAAGTTGTCTCTCTATAGAATAAACTTGATTGATTTTCATTTGTTCAGCATTTTTGCATTTATGAGGGAAAAGTGTCGTTATGGATGTGACATCTCTCCGTTACGGATGTGACGCATGTAAAACTGCCACTTGTGTGATTTTGGTAAATCAAATATAATTGTTAGAAAACATTGACAGAGGCATTTGAGAGTATTTTAAGAGTACTGTAAAATACATGCCTACACAAAAAACATAGAAAGGGTTTCAATATTTTAGTGACAACTTAATTTCTTTCATGGCAAGGTTAACATTTGCATGAAATTGCTCTATATATATATATATATATATATATATATATATATATATATATATATATATATATATATATATATATATATATATATATATATATATACACATACATATACATATATATATATACATACATATACATATATATACATACATATAAATATATATATATATATTTACATATATATATATACACATATATATATACATATATATACATATATACATATATATATATACATATATACATATATACATATATATATATACATATATACATATATATACACATACATACATACACATACATATATATACATGCATACATCCTGCATTTCGTTGCCTTGTACTTGTACATGTGTGATGACAATAAATTGAATTGAATCTAATCTAATACATACATACACATAGCAAATAAATTTATAGTGAAATAATGCATAATTTAAAACATTTTAGAAACGTTGTAATGTTTGCAATTCTTAATGTTTTATTTATTTATTTTTCAAAGATATCTCTTTTTTGCCCTCCATTTTAAAAAAAATACTGCAAACAGTCAAAATAAGTGGATATATATATATATATATATATATATATATATATATATATATATATATATATATATATATATATATATATATATATATATATATATATATATATAAAATACTTTTAAAAAGTTACATTAAATATTTAATTTCACTGCCTTACATGTTTTTACAGCACATTTACTGATATATTAAATACATAATAAAGTCTACAGACAATTGTAATCTACAGACACTAAAATTATAAAGGCCATTATAAATTATAAACGTATATAAGGCTGATTTTATTGTGAATAGACTGAAACATAAATACATTTGATAAATTTTATTTTGAAAGAAAGCGGTTTATTTTGGCGGTAAACTCTCCCTCTGTGCTCAACACATGTCTTTATGAGTTTATGAGAGTGTGTGATAACTGAGCGGCTGATCAAGTGTTTATATAACTTTATGACTCTTCCACTGAAATGTGAAATCATCTTTAATAATGAACGATATTGCTCATTCATCAGTCACTCGCCATCCAACTTTCTGTGAAACTACTGAATACTGCTTCATAAATGCATTATTAGGGAAAAACACTGAACTGATGGTGTTCGTTTAAGCAGAAACTATTGTTATTATTATTTTAACAATGCGCCCTGTTTATAATAAAGGAGGTTTTGCCTGCTAAACTCAAAGATTCATTCAATTTCCTTCAGCTTATTCCCTTATATATTAGGGGTTGTCACAGCGGAATGAACTGCCAAAAATTCCAGCATATGTTTTACACAGTGCAACCCAATACTGGGAAACACCTATACACTCTTACATTCACACACTACGGCGAATTTAGTTCATCAATTCCCCTATAGCGCATGTGTTTCGACTCTTGGGGAAACTGGAGCAACCGGAGGAAACCCACGCCAACACGGGGAGAACATGCAAACTCCACACAGAAATGCCAACTGACCCAGCCAGGACTCAAACCAGTGACCTTCTTGCTGTGAGGCCACAGTGCTAACCACCGAGCCAACATGCCACCCTCTGAGCTCAAAGATAAACTGGTAAACCATAAACAAAGTGAAGGAAATGAGAAAGTATTCAGAGTTTGTGTCTCAAACAAACACAAGATTCGGAAATAGTTATTGTTGATATAACATTGATAATATTGAATTAAATAAGAGCACATATTTATACATAGTGTTCATAACTAATGTACTCGTTTAAATTAATACCACATCACACATATACATTATAAAAAATCATAATATTTAATATTAATCTTGCTTATATTAATTTATTATAAATAACATATTTAATACATACATAAATATATAAATGCATATTTATTTTATGTTATCATTTTAATAATTTTATATTTTTAATATTTATATTACTTTAAATATATTCATTAATAAAAACAAAACATACAAAAAAAAATAATAATATATATATATATATATATATATATATATATATATATATATATATATATATATATATAGACATATATACATATATATACACACAGAAATAAATATATATATATATATATATATATATATATATATATATACACACACACACACACAAATACATATACACATACATACACACACAGAAATATATATATATATATATATATATATATATATATATATATATATATATATATATATATACACACACACACACAAATACATATACACATACATACACACACAGAAATATATATATATATTTTAAAATATTTTTTTATTATTAAAGTTATATTATTACATCATGTTTAATATATTTATTAACACCAACAATACATATATTATACAGAAATAAACAATATGTTCGATGTATTTATTTTAATAATAAATTAATAATAATAATAATAATAATAATAATAATAATAAAATATTATATCTAATAATATTATATTTTTTATAATTATTACAACTATTATTATTATTAATATTATATTTAAATATTAATTAATTATAAAATGTATTTTTAATATTTATATTTTTTTATTTAAATAAAAATTGATGCATCCATTCATTAAATATGTGCAAATTTGCATACATTTCTAGCACAAAAACATGAACATTAAATGAAACCAGTTTCAAAGTGCTTAGATTTTTTTTCTTACATATTAAGGAGTCATATGTTTTTACTGAGGGAAACGTTTTGTTTCACTTAAATAGAAGTTAAGTTGCATTCATTAAGTCTCATTTATTTCGCAGTAATGTTGAAATATCGGGTCCAGTCAGATCTCCAGTTATCAGCATCTGCAGCTTTATAACATCACTAAAGCATTGGCAGTGAGGGAGCGTTTATGAGGGTCTTTATCTGTAAACATCAGCGTCTTTCATTGGCTTTGCATCTTTATCTCCTCCAGTTTATCTGCGTTTAGCGACGCCACGCCCAATCAAATCACAGCTCAAAGTCCAGCAGAATAAACCCACAGCTCCAGCTCACTCTTAAAGAGACAGTACACACAAACATCAACATTACCTCACAATTGGATTTCTGCATGCGCTGAGTGATGGGTGCGACTCATGGCGCCTGCCTTGAGTGTAGTCATGAATTTACTATTCCGGTGAGCATGCATAGATCAATATACATGTACAAGAGCGGGACATACACAGAACCGAATATTGAGCTATTCTGAACTTGCAATGCAATCTCAAGCCATTGAAATGAATGGGTTTCATGGTGCAGTGCTCTCTGCATCTGGTGTGAAAGCCGTTTCACTCCACATAATGACTATGGGCGCTGCTGGGTGGGTGGGAAGGGGCGCTAGGGCCCATGCCATTCAGAATAACTATTAGGGGGCTAATCAAACTCCCCAATTTTGGATGAGTAAATCAAAGGTAATGACAATTTTAAATGCGAGATCTGCAGATCTGTCTGATTTATTGCCCTAAAATAAGTTCTGAGATCAGTCTCATAACTTCAGAAGCTTCAAATAAAACTAAGAGACTTCGTAATGTACGACACATAATAGACTTACATGATATAATCAGACCTTTGAGTTTAGGTTAAATAAAAATACAAATGCATTTAAGCTTTTATTTGATCAAATCACGTTGGACCAACTCAATTGCATTTAATTGTGGCAAGAGGTTTTTTTTGGTGGTGCTAAACAAATTTATTGGATGGAAATCCTGCCCTCAACTAAACTGAGCTCATCCAATGAGTTATTTGTTTGAGTGTACAGACGCACTCCCCTACAGAATCCTCCCAATCAGTCTAAAATTACACATTCAGTGCAAATAGTAATTCAACTCACCTGGTGAAACTGTATTTACATCACAAAGTAGGTTGCAGAACCAAAAAATTGGTCACTTTATTTTAATAGTCACTTTAATTTGTTGAATTTAAGTGACATTGCATCTACATGCCAACTAATACTCATTAGATTATAAGTAGACCGTTAAGGCTGATTTATACTTCTGAGTCAAGCGCATGCGTATGCTACGGCGCAGCCTACGCGTGTACACATAGCCCTCACCGTGGCTATCGGCGTCGCTGACGTGCACCTCTCAAAAAATTGTAACTACACGTCGCAACAACAAGTAGCGCAAGCTCTGTGATTGGTCGGCTTGGAAGCGCTGACTAGTGCGAGCAGGACAGAGAGTCGCGCGAGTCCACTGGAGCGACTGTTTACAAGGAGCTCCGGAGGGAGACTGTTGCTTTGTGTTTACCTTATGGTTAAAGTTGTTGCACATCCGCCGGTTCCTGCCTCAAAAACCACTTGTACATTAAGGAAGCGTTCAGAAAAAGCAAAACACCAGTGAAGAAACTCGACACAGAGGAACATAAACACCTACTGCCAACTAGTGTTTCGAAAGTGTTACTGCAGAGGAACAGAAACAGCGCGCAGAAGTATGAATTCACAGCTACACGCGTTGCATGCGCCGTGGGTCACGCTGATCACTTAATGCAGAAGTATAAACCAGGTTTTAGGGTTGGCGTAAGTTGACATGTACTTCTTAAGTTTCTTATAGTCCGTTAAACGTCTGTTGAAGGAGCAGAAATAGCAGATATTAAGCAGACAGTCTACTAATACTCAAATGGACCATCAAAATAAAGTGTTACCGCAGAATATCGTGATGTTACATTTATCCAATATCACGCAACCCTAATTTTAACTCTTAAAATAAAGAGCGGTTTATTTGAGAAAGCCAGGAATTCAGGAAAAATACAGCAGAATCTGAGCAGAAATAACTCTGATTTCACAAGTGCAAGACGAAACAAGGAAACGCCCAGAACGGCTTTTCCTCCTCAAGCAGAAACTAAGATTACTCTGCAGCAGGATGTGACATCAGCTCTGGCAGTCGGCCAATCAGAGCGAGGAATGAGTCTGCAGCGCATCATGATGCAGTCATGCAGCGAATCATGCCACTGCTGGCGAAAGCAGGACAAACGATCAGGACGTGGAGCTCTGCTAACAGGATTGTTTGTCTGTTTGCTCACTTCCTGTGATTGTTCTCCAGCCGGCTGCACAGGTGCACTGTGGGAAGGGCTGCGGCTCGGTGGCAGAGAAAGCAGACCAAAAAAGGAGAAGGAGGATGAGGAGAGACGTTCGGGACACTCCTGAAACATTCCTTCATTCATTCAGGCCAGAAGCACAGCACATCCTGAAATACTAAAGACTCCAGTCATCATTTAAAACAGGGGTTCCAGAACTATTCAGCTCGTAACCCCCAAAATAATAATACCAAGTCTATTCTTGGTTTAATTTTGGACAGCACCACTCAGAGATCATCCTTAACGTTCAGTCATGGTCTGTAACTATTTGTAATGTATTTGAGTGCCCTAAAGGTGTCAGAGAGTTGAACCTGGTGCTGTAAATCTGCTGCAGCTGACGCTATTACTGTTGTTACTCTAACGTAAACACACCAATCCTATGAAAAATAAATGAAAGGGCTGACGGCTTTTCATTTGTTGCTTTTTTATGTAACTATTAACTACTACTACTTTTATGTTCTTTGTGTTATGGATATAATATGGTAATTCTAATAGTTGAGTAAAATGTATTTGACATTTGGAAATCACCAAGCGACCTCCTGCCATAGTCCAGCGACCCTCACTTTGGGAACCAGTGATTTAAAGCCCACTTGGGTCATCGAGTTTTATTATTGATTTTCAGATTTGGACCCTATTGACTATCCCTGTGTGAAGAAACTAATTATGTTGTGTTGCACTGAACAAAGTAAATACATTACGTAAATTCACACACATTAATTATTTCATTATGTATTATTTAAAATGTTTACATTCTTTCAAATTACAGACATTTTAAAAGGACATATTTAAATAGTACGTTATCTAAAATGAATACAATCTATTAATTTAATTACAAAATGTTTTCACAAATGAAATGTTAGATTCATTTACTGAAAATATATATAATAATGCAAACCAAATAAGCCATTTTGTATTATGTTAATTTAAAAAAATTAAATCAATAAAAATAAATCAGACAGAAAAGAAAAACTGATCAGCAAACCTTTGATTTCAGATTTTTCTAAAACTATAATAAAAAACAACAATGGTAAATAATGATAAATGTAAAAGACACAGAAGCTTTCTTCGTAACTTTCTATTTTTGTTATTTCAATAAAGAAAATACTCATGCATTAATATTTTTGTATAATTAATTGTGTGTGTGTGTATATATATATATATATATATATATATATATATATATATATATATATATATATATATATATATATATATATATATATATATATATATATATATATATATATACACACACACACACACACACACACATTTATTTATTTATTTAATAATTATATTATTTGTTAATAATATATATAATAATAATTATATTAATTGTGATTTTCCATTTTTCTTTAATTAGATCTTTTATTTTTTAAATTGTACATTATTTAAAATTATTATAATCCATTTACTAACTTATTTAATTACAAAATATTTACAATGTTCATTTATAAACAAAATATTAGATTTATTTACTGAAAATATATATATAATAATGCAAACAAAATAACCCATTTAGTATTATATTCATCAACCAATACAAATAATTATTAAATTATTCAATGGGGCTTTCTGATACTGAATTCCTAAATCAGGCCAAAAAGTAAAATTGATTAGCAAACTTTTGATCTCTGATTTTTCTAAAACTATAACAAAAAAAAAACAAACAATAAATAATACACATAATAAAGACTGAAGACTTCTTTATAATTTTCCATTTTCTTTCATTAAATGATACATTCATATTTTTGTTGAATTAATTATTTTATTAAATGTTTTATTACATAATAAATTAATTAAATTTTCCTTCACTCAAGTTTATTTTCATTTAGAATAAAACTTCATGTTTATTTATAGAGTTCATTATGCATTTAATGAAATGCATAACTCAAATTAGCTAATAATAATTACTTATAATAAATCAACAAGGACAAAAGAATTTGCAATGTTTTTTTAGAAATATCTATGTATTAAATACAGTAATTAATCAAATTAATTATTCAACACGAGTCTGACACTTGTCTAAAATAGACAGATGGACACTGACTCCATTGATGATTGCTGATATTTCTTCAAAAATCTAAACAAACATACATGTTCTCCGAAATATCTTATGATTGTTTATTCACCCTCGTCTTGCACAATGGCAGAATGCTGATTTAAGGTGAACTTCCCCTTTAATAAACCACAGCGCATGATGTCATCAGACAAAACAACAGTGCTCTATGGAGACAAACAATGAGATCTTCACTTGCAGAATCGAACTGCAGAGAACAAACTCCGACACGATCAGAGCGGAGATCAAAGAGATCGGAGGTGAATGACATCATCATTCTATCATCATCATCATCATCATCATCATCACTTTGAGTCTGATCTCACAGCTGGACATGAGCTCATTCATAAACACACACACACAGCAGCTGCGCATCAAACCCCGCGGCCAATCGCACACACTACCTATAATACCACAGTGTGTGAGCACACAAACAACAGTCCTGCAGGTCCGCACCTGTTCGGCAGTGTTTCTGCCATTGTGCCGGAGGATTAACGTCTGAAGCCTGTGGACATTTTCCTCCACCGAGGAAAATACTTAAAAACAACCAACATATTCAGAATAAACTGCTGATTTCAGGTGAACAGGTCTGCTCAAATGGAGTCCGACATTATTGAAACCCCATGTTGAATTATTATAGAATAAAGCACGCATGAGATGCTGAAACGGTGGCTATTTGGGTGTGCATTATTATCTAATAACTCAATGAGCTGGAATCAATTATTCAGCTCATGCTATGGTTTTCACACTGCTCAGATGTTGTATTTGAGTTTATTTGTCAGGTTGTGTCAAACTCAAACAGCTCCTGTGTGTAGCACTAGCTTCTCTCACATCTCCTCCAAAGCCTTCCCTTGTGTTTTGATGTGATTTTTGACTGTTGTAGCTGTGAAACGACTCAAATAATTCAGCGTAGTCATATGATGCTGTAATGTGCTCAACTACTTTAGCTGTGCGTTTATCTGTCAATAAATAAACACCTTAGAATGGCCATCAGCCAATCAGAATCAAGCATTCAACAGCCCCTTGAGGCTTTTTTTAAATGTTTTGTTTATAGGCAGCGAGTATTTCATGCCTGTCTCGCCTTGCGTTTTGATGAAGCGCTCTGTGTGCCTGCAACTGTAAAAAAAAAGTCAACTCAGTGCACAAAAATAGTACCCGATGTCATGCGCTCCACCATTAAGTGAGGTTTGCCTCGCGTTTTCAGAGCTGCAAAGAGCATTTAGTGTGATTGACCCTTTTAATACGTTAAAAAACTGCTCGTTTATTAAATAACTTTTAATTGAACATGAAAAAAAGACTTTCACATTTCTACAATGCGAGTTCATCAAGTCATGAATCGTTACACTGCTGCAGTTCACTGAACGGCCACATGTGGCGCTAACAACAATTTATTAAAACCTGAAATTCAAAGTTTTCAATTTGAAAAAAAACAAAACATGTAGCTCAATCAAAAAGTGTAATGCATACTCTAAAATATGCTGGGTTATTTAAACCAAAATTTGGGTCAAACACAAATCTTTGGTCTTATAAACTTAACTCCAGAAAATAAACCTAGCGGTTGGTTTTGTTACTAAATAGTATAACTGTTTATCGTTCACCAGCGTTTACCAATAATATTGTCACTGCAACAAAAGCGACAAGTAACTCTAAACTGTGTGATTTTACTTTGCGATATACTTTGAGTGCTGTAAAATCACTGTAATGCATGGCTTCCTGTTGCTTTATTTGGCACTATGTAATGAAAATGTCTTGGTTTTGGCATGTCACAATGCATCCAGCACAGTATATAATGTCATTTCATACATTTCTCAGAAATACAATTAAACCCCAAGTCAGATTTTCGACTTTCTACTACTAACTCAATCCCTTGTTGTTTTTTGCAATGTCTGAGTAATTTACTAGCACTAGTTGCATTTTCTGCCAGTGCACTAGTACAGGATTGATTCACAAAATTCTAAGAACTATTTTTTGGGATAAGAAATATGATTATTTGACATTTATAAATTAAATATGCGCTTAGTTTTGACAGTCTGATTAAATAATGGGTCATAATTAGATATAAAAAAGTGGTCACGATCACACCTTTTACTGCACATTTTGGAAAACAATAGATCTAAAATTCCATGCATGGATAAACACATTTGCTCACGTCCTCTTGTTCATATTTAGGGGTTGACAAGTCATAATTACCATGTCAGATTTGTTCAAATCACTCAAATCAAGAGCAAGCTGGCAAAGTGACATTTTTACATGCGTTAAATACTCTGTTTTTTAAACAACCTCTATGAAATAATGGATAAAGCATAGTGCATATCTCTTTTAGGCATTTATTTATTATATGCAAGTGGATATTGACTCAATACATATTCTCCTATATCATATGCAACCTTTATTGTGCATTAAAATACAGCAAATTCAAAAGCTGCAACTGAATTAGAGTCAACTACAGACTATATCCACTGCGTCTGTATTCAACTCAGAAGCTTTAGGCCTCAAAAAAAAATAGTTCCCCACAATTACGATGTTGTGGTTGCGTTCAACTCGTAAATATGATCTTTTTGACATGACTTGGACGCAGCAGTTCTGTGCGCAGGATAAATCAGGCAGGGATTGAGAGGGTATTATGCATTTCCTTAACCAATGAGGAAAAACTACAACAAAATCCAGAACGAGACCAGCATGTGCTTTTACTGGGTCACAACGTCCTAGACACACTCGCTCAAAGAAAACCAGGTCACACACACACACAGGTCAGGTGTCTACCGCAGACGTCTTCTAAGAAAGTGAAGCTAGGGTTAAATTCAATGTTATTTGCTCAATAGCACTGAATAACACACACAATCACACACTTATAACGCTATTACTCGTAACATACATAATGACGACAAAGATAAATGCAGTACACACTCACATCAGCATGAATCTGAGAGCATACATGGATTACACACAGATTTATGTGTGGTTTTAAGACACACCCGGCAAAATCACAACTAAATCTGGGCACATAAAGCCAAAGTAGCTGTCAATCAGTCACTTCAGAGATTCATCAACATCCTGTTCATAAATAAGCAAGAATTAATAAAGCATTAGAGGGTTTCTGAAATCAAACATGCTATTTTAGACACATATTCAGAAAGTTGCCACCAACACGTATATTAAAATACACAGAAATGCAGCAAGGCCACACACCATGAGGACGAGCTCGCGCAGCGCGCTCCCGCGGACGACCGTGTGCACTCTTCCTTTTCAAATATTAACCAAGTTTCTTGCACACAAATGACATCTGTAAGGTTAAAGAAAGCGCGCACCAATGTCTGCGGGAGCACGCAGCGCGATCACGCCCTCATAGAACTTTGGGAGCGCGCCTAACCTATTTCCATCCGTCTGTAACTTGCTAGAACTCTCTAGAAGAGTCAGAAACTGCATATAAATGCGTTAACGTTTACTTTCTTACTCTGGTAAGAAACTGCTAATTCAGATTCGTCCTTAAATTCGGGCGGATAACTGAAAACGCGCCGCTTGGCCCAGTTTTAACGCGAGCGATGACGTAACGAGCGCCCGTGAAACGTCACTCGCTAGCGCACAAT
>NC_079437.1:5161554-5209054 GCF_903798145.1 Danio aesculapii | reverse complement strand
ACCCAATTCTTCATGTTGTCCCAACACAAATCGAAAGTTATCTTAATAAATTTAAGTGAATTGAACATAAAACAATTAGGATCTCAATAATTGTGTTGTTTCAGCTCATTTTAAATCAGTATTTTGAGTATTTTGAGCAGCGAAATCGTTTTTTGAGTGCAATGTTTATGTATTACTGGTATATTTCCAGGCTTCCTTTTAAAGAAAGTGGAACTAAAGCAACGTTTCCTTATAATAGGTAAGCCCCATATTTTCTCAAGCACGTGTGAAATCAAACGCGGCGCGCATGAATGATCGCGCACGGAGGCTGAAGAATGTGAGGAATGCGGAATGGGGATCCAGGAGAGACCCGGGCCGCTGGGAGGGTTTTATCAGCGGGTCAGGAATGTTTGTGGACCCGCGCAGTCTCTCTCTCTGCATCACCCATGTGTCGGAAAAATCAATCCACCGCTGTTCTCTCTGCTGATTGGGCAACTATAGCTCTTTTAGCAGTAAGGTAGTCCCACATGTGGGATTTTTATTTCTGTGCTGCATACTGGGTTCAGAAAGTACAGAATGTAACTGCCAAATAACTGTCAGAATTTCAAACTTTTAAAAATTCAAATTGGCCACTGATTCTAACTGAAGCGTGTCTATTGCCATGGAAACTAAAACGAAGTGACGTTTTAAATTTTCAAAAAGTGTAAAGCCGTTAAAAACGCACTCAGGGAGACCGTTGAGCTCACCAGTGAAAGGCTAGAGGAATTTCTAATGCAAAGTCAAAGGTCTCGACGTGAGCGATGCCAGATGTAGAGAGACAGGCTGAGGGAGAGAGAGAGAGAGAGAGAGAGAGAGAGAGAGAGAGAGACTGATTACCAAATAAGGTCACTTCTGACCTCTCTCTCTCTCTCTCTCTCTCTCTCTCTCTCTCTCTCTCTCTCTCTCTCTCTCTCTCCTGCAGTTGTGTTGTGCCGCCCGGTCTGGGTGTGTCTCGGCCGCTGGGTGTGTTCCCGAATAATGGCACACCAACAAAACTTTCTCTGTCAAACGCTTTACATGCGGCGTCTGGAGGGGCAGGAGAACGTGCTTTAGTTATGAGTATTAAAGGGACAGTTCACCATTTTATCACTTTGGGATATCCCTTCATGAAAAAATGCTGTAGTCATTTATCCTCCTAGGGCTTGAGTGTCCGTGGACAGTACATTTTTAGCTCTGAAGTGGCTGTTTAAAATACTCTGAATGTTTTATATTTTGTTACAGACATACAGTGTCATCCTGCAACTGTTTTGCAGAATATGAAATGTCCCAAACCCTATTTTTAACTGTCCAAAATGGGGGGGGGGGGGGGGGGGGTTTACTCTCTGATAGTCAAAGCAAGTGAAAAAAAATCTGTTATATATGCTAAAAATCTGTTATATATATTAAAAAAAACATTCAAGAAAAAGTGTTTTATGTAAATTTAGACCATTACAAAAAAATAATAAATTCTAAAATGCAAATTAATCACTTTTCATGTTCTCCCATAACTTAAAATACGCTCTTGGATTGTTAGTATTAAAGTTGGAGGTTTTTAGTATTATCTATAAGCTAGCGTGCTTCAAAACAAAGATAGTATTTGGCTATATAAGATATAAGCATTCAAAGAGTCTCATTTTTGCTATTATGATCGACGGATAAACTTTTGTTTGCCTACAAAATCCCATTCAGAGCCAGAAAGATATTTTATACCTTATTTCTGTTTCTACGGGTGGTTTGTCAAACCCACTCACCTTTGTGAGGAACACTTTGGAATGCACAATGTTTTTTTATATAGAGTGATTGTAAGGACGTGTCTGGTTGAAATGTGCAACTGGTGCAAGCTTCTGTTGAACTCAGAGAGAAGAAAGAGTGTGTTTTCTATGGGTGGTTTGTCAAGCCCACTCACTCGTGTGTGGCACACTCAGAATTGCATAATTTTTTTGGGTTGTTTTATAACAGTGGTGCCCAATCACCAGGCCGCAGACCTGTACTGGTCCGTGGATCAATTGGTAGTGGGCTGCATTAGAAATGATTCATTATTACCATTTTATTTATTATGTGAGTCTAAACCAGGGTTGGGTAAATAGACGATGCCAGTTTTTATGTAAATTCAGACCATGAGACCACATATATGGACATCGTTTTTTTCTAAAAGTACATCATATCAAAAGATAATACGAATAGGTTTTCATTCTAATTAGGTTCTAATAAGCCCAAATAGCAAAGAGAAATAAAAAATGCATGTAAAAAAACACCTTGGCCTTAAGAGGATATAATAAATACTATGATTTTGAGTCCCACTAATGTAGCCTACTGTATTCTATATATTACAGTAGGCCTATTGGTAATGAATGCTAAAGCATATTGTAGTATGAAGTGATGACTGTCATTAATACTGTAAGTAATCCTGTAATATAGTGTAACATGTATTGTAGTGTAAAATACAGCTGTGGAAGAAGTTTATATAATGTTCGTGTACGAGTGGGCGGAGCCATTTGAACTTTTTGGCTTGAGACTTCCAGTCCCATTCACTTCCATTCATTTTTAGACGTTAAAAACAGCTTGATGTTGCTAACTGGTGTTTTCTTATTATACTATTCTACTTTGTCTGTAATTAGTCATGAACACACTTGTTTGTAGAGCAGGTAGTTTGACCGTTTTCTGCCGTTTATTATTCCTAGTCATTTCTCCCATTGGAAACTGAATCGGAAGTCGCAAAAATGAGCACACATCCGCATTGAACAATAAGGTCAATGGTTGGGTAATTTCTTTATATTAGCTATAGTTGTTGTGTTGCCATAGCAACTAGCCTATAGAATGACGCCACAGATTAAAGCCGCAGTAACACTTCACTTTTTGCCTCATAGACTTCCATTATACGCATGCGAATGAAGCGGACCAGAAACGCAAGCTTGTGCGACAAGTTTCGCATGTCGCTGCTTTCCAAAGTTCAAACTTGGCGAGTTCTGACCTACGACCTACTCACGAGACCAATATTAGATCAAAACTCGACCTCTCTGTACAGAAAATATAGAGAAATCGCTCGATTTATCAGTTTAATTATCATGTTTTATCCCGCCTCTTTTCGCAGCACTGTACGATTAAATTTTGCATGCTTATACTCAAGTGCAGTGTTTTCCAACTCTGTTCCTGGAGGCACACCAACAGTACATATTTTGAATGTCTCCCTTTTCTGACCCATTTAACTTCAGGTTTTGGAGTCTCTTCTAATCTTCTGCTGAGTTGATTCAGGTGTGTTTGATTAGGGAGAGGTTGAAAATGTGTACTGTTGGTGTGCCTTCAGGAACAGGGTTGGGAAACACTGCTCTAGTGTGACCGTGAATTAATTCAAGTATATGTTACCTTAAAAACACTATAGGCCTGGTATTTACTATAAATACTATATAAAAAGTATTTGCGTTAAGAAAGTGATATATAAAGATCAAATTCACTATACTGAACGTTACTAATATTTTAGACCAAATTACACGTTGCACATCTCCTCCAATAGAAAACTGTTAAAAAAGAAAATGCATATAAAATATGCAATATTAGACGACCAAGCTCAGTATTGAGTATTGTTTGGAATATTAATGGATTAATCCACATTAGGCGCTGTTTTTAGTGTTTTATATTCAAATGCGGATATTAAATCGTCATAATTTGATTGATGATTACCAAAACAAACATAAACTGATTAACTGTTCATCTGAAGAATAGCAATGTGCGCTAGCAACAATAAACACTGTACATTTTCATTCCACAGAGACTTTAACATTCAATTTAGGGTGTTGCATTTATACTCTGGGTTCATCTGCTTTTGTTTGGCCATAGAAAACTATATTTTAATAAGCTGTACGCCAAGATTGGTCTTTATACATAACTTTCTTTAAGAGTTAAGATATTTTAAAGAATGTTGGAAACATGATAGCCATCTACTGCCTACTGATTTCCAACATTCTTCAAATCAAATCTCAACGTTTGTGTTCAACAGAAAGGTTTGAAACCACTTGAGAGAGAGTATTCGACAAGTACATTGTAAAATTAGTGTGAACCGTCTCTTTAATGTATGTTGTAACACAAATATCAGTGCCAGAGCTGTTTACGCAACCACCCGCGGCATTCCCATGATTCTTTCTCATGAGTGCTTTTCTGCCGTTTGTGTGTTCGTCCTTAAACGGCTCCAAAGAAAACCTCAGAATAATTAAAAACAGTGGAGCATTAACTGCGGAGGAGTGAGGGAAGGCGACGCATCCCGGCTTTTCCTCCAGTAAGCGCAGGAAGCGCGATAAGGCGATTGTTGACTTATACATGCTTCGGGAATGTTCTCCAGCAGTTCCTCTTGTTGTGAAATTTACCCTCCTCACACTAGAAATACCCTCTGTAACACATCCCCGAGAGACCAGACGTGTCAGTGTGTGCTTGAGGGAGCACATCACACTCAAAAGCCTGTTTCTATCCCAAATAATGCATATGCGAAACACGTTTACTGTAAACGGAGACTGGAATAGAGGTTTTAGCATCTCCAAAACACACACACACACACACTTCTTTAGGTCACATTGCTATTAGCATGTGCATTCAGACGGGTTCTGTTTTATTTTTTAGGTAAAGTTAAATGTAGTTTATTGTTAGTGTAAACAAACCCATATTTTACATGAAAGCGTAATTTAATGTAGTCATAAATAATATGTTTAGGAATAATAAGTCATTAATAATGAGTCATAATATGTTTATATTTAGATATAATAAGTCATTGTATCAAAGATGGCTAATTTACAACGAAATGAAAAATGATAGGAATGTAAAATGTGTAGATATTAATTATGAATTTAATTAAATACCTCAATTAAAACAAATTCTATAATTAATAAAATAATATTATGTATTATTAAAAATTAATAAATTCTAAAATGCAAATTAATCACTTTTTATGTTCTCCCATAACTTAAAAAGTATTAAAGTTGGAGGTTTTTAGTCTTATCTATAAGCTAGCGTGCTTCAAAACAAAGATATCATTTGGCTATATAAGATATAAGCATTCAAAGATTCTCATTTCTGCTATTATGATCGACGGATAAACTTTTGTTTGCCTACAAAATCCCATTCAGAGCCAGAAAGATATTTTATACCTTATTTCTGTTTCTACAGGTGGTTTGTCAAACCCACTCACCTTTGTGAGGAACACTTTGGAATGGCGCAAGTGCGTTGACACATGCACTCTGGTGCTCACGGCGACCCGAGTTCGATTCCCACCTCGCGGTCCTATGCCGATCCTTCCCCTCTCTCTGCTCCCCATGCTTTCCTGTCGATAATCTCCTATACATTAAAGGTGAACTTGAGCACAAAACCCCAGAGAGCAGTGCACATCAGACAGTTTATCAAGGGTGTACTGCTGGATGGCGTTATAGTTGTTAAACGTGATATTTAATTAATCTTGTCTCTATCTAACGATTCTTCTGTCTTTTGAATCTATCAGGTAATATTAATAAATATTATTAATATTCATATTAATAAATATATATATATATATATATATATATATATTTATATATTACATTTTATTTGTTGGTTTGATATGCAATAGACAAAAACATAGGGAATTTAGTTTTTATTATTGATTTATTTTTACTGACTAATTTGAACTTTTTATTGACTGATTTGTTATTATTTTTATTTTATTTTTACACATTTTGTTTGTACAGATGAATCGCAACATACGAAGACGTGTATTGATTTTTTTTACTTGATTAATTTTGATTAAACATTTAACTGATTTGTTTGTTTCCTGATGTTTCAAAACAAGTCTGTAATCACCCCCCCCCCTCCATGTTTTTCTGAAGTTCAAACCAAAAGGCAATAATATATTTTACACACACACACACACACACACACACACATGCACACACACACACACACACACACACACACACACTGATATCATTAGCCCCAGAGGTGTGCAGCATGCCAAGACCAACGCAAGCAAGCACTTTACTACTTTACAGCCAAAGACCCTGAGGAAAAAAACATCATTAAACATGAGTAAGGGAAAAGTGACGGAGTGTGAAAGAAAAAGAGAGCGCGGAGGAATCTGCAGCGGCGCTCTGTGTTTTACCTTATATGGTCAACCAGAGAGAGAGAGAGAGAGAGAGAGAGAGAGAGAGAGAGAGAAAGAGAGAGGTGGAGGTGTGGTCTATTGTTTTTGCGGGCGGAAAAGGTGTAGAGTTTCTCTTCCGTCATTCTTTCACCTTCTGCACTGTTGTGTGTGTGTGTGTGTGTGTGTTTTGTGCTCAATCATTTCTGAACACAAACACAGATCCAGCACTAGTAGAGAAAAGCATCAGATTAAGCACAGAGCCGATGATTAACTCTCTAAACTTTTTGGTTTCACACCAAAATCAAAAGCAAGAAAGTATATGTTTTGCATATTCATGACTGATATTTGCATTGCAGTGTTAGTTTTTGAGTGCGAGTTGCAGGGTTAGTGTTGTAAAAAACAAACAAAAAATGTTTTTAATTGCAATGTTATTTTAGCAGTCTGCGTGAATCGAAAGTTGCAGCAGATGTTTCTTTCAGTGTGATGATGTACTTCCAACCTAAGGAATATTAAGTTGGGGGCGGGGCTTTATTTCAGAATGATGGCTTATTATGAAACATTGAGGGCGGGGTTTATTATAATATGATGACGTATAACAAAATATTGAGGGTGGGGTTTTATTTCAGTATGATGATGCATTTCCAACCGAAACAGAATATTGAGTAGGGGGCGGGGTTTACTTCAGTATGATGATGTATTTTCAACTGAAATCGAATATTGAATTGGGGGCGGGGCTTTATTTCAGTATCATTAAGTATTTCCAACTGAAATTGAATACTGAGTGGGGGGGGGGGGGGGGGGGTTATTTCAGTATAATGTATTTCCGACTGAAACAGAATATTGAGTAGGGGGCGGGGTTTTATTTGAGTGTGATGACGCATTTCCAACTGAAACTGAATATTGAGTAGCAGTGGGGTTTTATTTGTTTGATGAAGTATTTCCAAATAAAACAGAATATTGAGTAGTGGGCGGGGTTTACTTCAGTATGATAATGTACTGAAACCAAATATTGAGTAGGGGGCGGGGTTTACTTCAGAATGATAATGTACTGAAACCAAATATTGAGTGGGGGGTGGGGTTTTATTTCAGAATGATGACATATTTCCAACTGAAATGGAATATTGAGTTAGGGGCGCGCCTTTATTTCAGTATGATGGTGTATAACAAAATATTGAGGGTGAGGTTTTAATTCAGTATAATAATGTATTTCCAACTGAAATGGAATATTGAGTTAGGGGCGCGCCTTTATTTCAGTATGATGGTGTATAACAAAATATTGAGGGTGAGGTTTTAATTCAGTATAATAATGTATTTCCAACTGAAATGGAATATTGAGTTAGGGGCGCGTCTTTATTTCAGTATGATGGTGTATAACAAAATATTGAGGGTGAGGTTTTAATTCAGTATAATAATGTATTTCCAACTGAAATGGAATATTGAGTTAGGGGCGCGCCTTTATTTCAGTATGATGGTGTATAACGGAATATTGAGGGTGAGGTTTTAATTCAGTATAATGATGTATTTGTAACTGAAATTAAATATTGAGTAGGGGGCAGGGTTTACTTAAGTATAATGATGTACTGAAATTAAATATTGAGTAGGGGCAGGGTTTTATTTCAGTATGATGATGCATTTTCAACTAAAACTGAATATTGAATAGGGGTGGGGTTTTATTTCAGTTTAATGAAGTATTTATAACTGAAGCAGAATATTGAGTAGGGGGTGGGGTTTTATTTCAGAATAATGACATATTTTTCCACTGAAATGGAATATTGAGTTAGGGGCGGGGTTTACTTCAGTATGATGATATTCTGAAACTGAATTTTGAGTAGGGCGTGGGGTTTTATTTCAGTATGATGGCGTATTTCTAAATGAAACTGAATATTGAGAGGGGGTGTGGTTTATTTCAGTATGATGATGTACTGAGACTGAATATTGAGTGGGGGCGGGGGTTTATTTCCATGTAATGACCAACTAATGATGTATTTCCATTTTGCATAGGAGTCAGGGTTTTATTTCAGTATGACAATGGTCTCAAACTCTGCGTAGCTTCAACCACCTCCAACTCACTGCTTAATAGTCTATAGTAGTCTTGAACATCTTGATTAGTTGGTTCCGCTGTGTTTGATTAGGGTTGGAACAAAACTGTGCAGCGCTGCGGCCCTCCAGGAATTGAGTTTGAGACCGATGCCAGGGTTCAACGCTAAGGATTATTTCTACTGGCCTGATCGGTCCAGCGGTTGAGATTTTTACTTGCCCTGCCAAAATTTTCACTGGCCCCACCAAAAAAAAGTTAATAGCTATTTTTTAAAACGTTAATAAATGTATAATTAGGAAAATGCTAAGTATTAAGCAAACAAAAAGAGCAGTTTGAAATCTGTGCAGGTATTTTATTGCAGTTCTAAATTATTTTTTTTTAAGTTTTTGCCAAACTGACAGCAAACTGTGCAAATTATCACTTCATTTTTCGTCATGTCGTACCCATGTAAATGTCTGCTTTCAAGACATTAGAAACAGACGTTTTCTTTTAGCCGCCAATTTGCTGTTGCCGCCATGTTGCCATTTCTTCGCTGTACTGGTTTTTACCAGGTTACGGAAAAAGTAATGTGCTCACAACATCCAATCAGATAAGAGGAACCAAAAAGCAATATGGTGTTTACAACATCACAGTGTAGGCAGGATTTAAAGGTTTAAAAGCACAAACTGTTTCTTGATTCTAAGACCACATTTGCACGCAATTGACAAATAGTCGCATTAAATAAAAATGAAATTTTAGTGACAAGGCAGCACTGGCAGGATCGGGCCAGTAAAGATCCTGTCTACTGTCCCGAGCGTCCCGTACCCTGGCCCCGGGCCATCGGGCAGTCCTTATTGTTAAACCCTGTATGCCAGGGGTCACCAATCTTGGTCCTGGAGGGCCGGTGTCCCTGCAGGGTTTAGCTCCAGCTTGCCTCAACACACCTGCCTGGTTGTTTCAAGTATACCTATTCAGACCTTGATTAGCTTGTTCAGGTGTGTTTGATTAGGGTTGGAGCTAAAATCTGCAGGACACCGGCCCTCCAGGAACAAGTTTGGTGATCCCTGCTGTATGCAGTATAATGATGTACTGAAACTGAATATTGAGTAGGAGGGTTTATTTTAGCACTCCGCCTCTTGTATTTTGCCTCTTGTAATAGTTGGAGTAGTGTAGCTAAGCATATTTTACCCAATCTTTTAAACTGATGTCATCAGTGAATGACTGCCATTACAGAGCAGAAGCAGATGAGCAAATTTTGATTAAATATTATCAAACAAACCATTTTTTCCCTCAGTAGATTAACTTGTCCATTGCAAAATATGAACTGTTTTTATATTTGTAATTAATTATTTAATTAATTTTAAAAAACATACTTTATAATGGCTACTAATATGCTTTGTATTTATTTATTTAATTAAAGCCAAATTTGTAATGTCTAAAAAGGTTTATATGACTAAAAATATATATTTTTATTTTATTTATATATATATATATATTTATATATTTTTTAATCCATATCTTGTAATAGCTAACAAGGCTGCAAAATGTTTTATTTAATTTTGTCATTTAATTAATAATTTATGTTTAAATCCATACTTTGTAATGGCTTACAAAGATTGCATGTGTACACTTTTTTTTCCTCCCAACAATTTAATTGGATCTGTCATTTGTTTGAAATCTGACGCATTACTCTGTAAAAAAAGGATTAGTTGGCTTCATTTATACTTCAAAAAGTGAGTAAACCCATCGCCTTAAAATGATTATGTAGTGAACTGGGTATAATTATAAAAATTAAGTCAACCTAACAGTTCCAATTGAATATTTTTAAGTAAAGTCAACCTGATGCTTTTTAACACTGTATTGAGGAAGGCTGAAACGCATCAGTGTGCAGTTATTTCAGCATTTTGTATCTTTATATACTCAGATGGCCAGAATGAGAATACAGTCTGGACCAGAACAAGCTCCCTGGATTATTTTTCTTCTGTAATATCTGCTTCAAACCCAAGCCAAAGATAATCTACTTGGACTTTCTTCACAAGGCCCTTTCACCAGTCATCAACATGAGCTGAAATAATAAACTCTGCTGAGAGGAAGTGCTGGCGGTTTCTGATGCGACGTGATGATGTCATGTGTGGTCAGCTAATGGCAGGCTGTCATTGGTGGGCTGGAGTTCTGCTGGATGACATCATGCAGCAAGGGAAACCACAGCGCAGATGTCTGGGCTTCACATGCGATGACGTCATCAGAGAGCGATGACAGACATGAGATGCTTTTAGCTTGATGTGTGTTTAAAGGACCATAAAATGTACGTTTGACATTCTTATACAGCTGAAGACAAACTTATTAGCATTCCTTTCAAAATGTTAATGCTTTATTATTACTATTTAAAATGGGGCGGCATGGGGACCCAGTGGTTAGCACTGTCGTCTTACAGCAAGAAGGTTGCTGGTTCGAGTCCTGGCTGGACCAGTTGGCATTTCTGTGTGGAGTTTGCATGTTCTTTCCATGTTGGTGTGGGTTTCCTCAAGTCCAAACACATGCGCTATATGGGAATTGGATGAACTAAATTGGCATAGTGCATGAGTGTGTGTGAATGAGTGCGTAAAACATATGCTGGAATGTTGGCGGTTCATTCCACTGTGGCAAACTCTGAAATAGAGACTAAACCGAAGGAAAATGAGGTTTGCAAATTGATCAAATGAATGATGATTATTTTGCAAGTGCATAATGTTAAGTCTTATGCTGCGGTCACACTAAATTCTGTCATACGGTGCGGCGAAAAGGGGCGGGATTAAAAAAAAGCGAGCGATTGGTCCATATTTGAAATTTCTGTACAGAGAGGTCATGTTTTGATCTTGGATTGGTCTCACGTGATACAATTTCACAGGTTAGAGTTCAACAAGCCTAAACTTTCCAACACAGCAAACTGTGAAACCTGTCGCACAAGCTTGCGTTTCCGGCCTGCCGTATTCGCATGCATATGCGTATGAACGAAAGTCTATGGGGTGAAAAGTGATCGCAGCATTGAGGTGATCAATAAATCCTTGCTAATCAATCCACTGAAACAAAAAAAGTTTAATTTGGATAATCTTTAATCAAAATCTGAGCATCTGCTTCTGGTCTGGAAGGGCAGTCCTTCTCTGATGATGTCAGTCTGACAGATTGGGTGAAATATGTTTAGCCACACCCCTTCAACTGTTTTGCGAGTAAGGGTGCTTTCACATCTGTGGTTCAGTTCATTTGGTCTGGACCAAGGGCAACAAATGACACATTGTAGCATTTCTCTGCCGTTTTGGGTCCTTTTCACATCACACTGATTGCTTTTGTCTGAACCAGTTGAAAAGAACCAAACTGCAGTCACGTGACAAAATCCACATCACTCATTGGCCAGATGTTGTTGAACGTATTTCCCAAACTGCTTTTTGATTGGTCAGAATTAACATGCGGGAAAATGCCAATGGAACTCCTGCAAGTAAACAAACCGGCAGACATAAAATGTCGCTGCACTGGCTGATTGTATACAACACTTTAGACTAACGATACATTTGGAGAATGAAGCGCGGCTGTGGCTGGAAAACAATGTTTTAATGCATTGCAAATGGCAAAGTCGTTAGGAGGAGGCGTGAATTAATTTAGTTAAACAGCGACATGGTCATTTTCTGGAAATATTACCAACAATCCATTATGTAATGTTTTCCCTCTCTCTCTGTTTAAAACTGTTGGGGATGCCTTGTCAACAAGTATTTTTCCTCCAAACCCCATAAGATGCGACAGAGCATCGGACTACAGCAGCTGGATTAGTCTAAAAAGGCGCAGTACTTTTTGCGGTTGGGTCTGTTTTAGTTCGGATCATGTTCTCACCTCAAACGAACCGCTCCAGGTTTTTTGGTCCAGTTTTGGTGCGCATTCAAGTATGATTGTTGCATTTACACCTACACCTGCCCAAACGAACCACACCAAGAGGAAAAATGAACTTTTACAACTGCCTTATTTAGTTCGGTTGAATCGCACTAGAGTTCGTTTTCCTTCTTGGTGTGGTTCGTTTGGGCAGGTGTGAACGCAGCAATCTTACTCGAGTTCGCACCAAAAGCGGACCAAAAAAGCATACTGAGATCTTCTTGAAGAGATGGTCTTGGTATGCTTTCAAACGAACCCTGGAGCGGTTTGTTTGAGGTGAGAATATGATCCGAACTAAAACAGACCCAACTGCAAAAAGTACTGCGCCTTTTGCATTATGGGGCGTGGAGGAAAAATATTTGTTGACAGCGCTTTACCAACAGAGAGAGAGAGAGAGAAAGAGAGAGAGAGAGGGAAAAACATTATCTGATGGATCGTTGGTAATATTTCCGCAAGATGACCATGTCGCGGTTTAGCTAAATTAATTACCGCCTCCTGAAGTGACCTGCAATGCATTTAAACATTGTTTTCCAGCCACAGCCGCGCTTCATTCTCGAAATGTATAATTTGTCTAAAGTAAGTGTTTAACTATATAGTATACTATGAGCAGGGATACAATCAGTCAGCGCAGTCGTAGCTCCATGGTAAAAAGCGACATTTTGTGTCTGCCGGTTTGTTTACTTGCGGGAGTCCATTGGCATTTTCCTGCACCTGAATTCTGACCAATCAATAAGCAGTTTAGGAACTATGTTCAACAACATTTGGCCAATGAGAGATGTGGATTTTGTCAGATGACTGCATTTTGGTTCTTTTCATCTGGTTCGGACTAAAGCCAGCAGTGTGGTGTGAAAACGACCCAAAGACGGCAGAAAATGCTACAATGTATCATTTATTGCCCTTAGTACCGACCAAATGAAGCGAACTATAGATGTGAAAGCACACTGAGGCAGGTGTGAAAGCACCCTAAAAGATGAAGGGAGAAACTCAAAAATGAAACCCCGCCCCCTATTAATATACAGTTGGAAACAGCCATCATACCAAAAATACTCTAATGAAACTTCATGCTGACTTCTACATTTGCATAATCTACTAGGAAAAATTATCAAAAACATCTAAATGCCGTTTTGGAAATAATATTATTTGTGGTGTAACCTGTACTGTGAGATTGGAATTTCAAAACATACCTTTTTTACTGCTAGTCATATGTGTGAAAGCAAACGAGCGCTGACAGACTGATAGGATCTAAAACACACCTGGAGTTACTTCACCACTGCGATATGAGAAAGTCATTTCGTGACAGAATTTGCACAGATTTCTACATGACAGACGGCTATGTGAATTGGTTATTTAGGTTTAAAAGCGCCTCAGGCCGAGCTAAAACCCGATCCTGCTCTCTGGAGCCACACACACACACACACACACACACACACACACACACACACACACACTATTGAGGTGAGGGACCAGCAATGCTCAATGATAAAGATACAAAATTAGAAACACAACTATGGAACAAAATCAATGCCAAATGTATTGAATTAAAAAGCTTGTTGAATAGCACAAACTGAAAAAAATAATACACCGTATTAACAAGTTCTTGCATTTTAATGACTTGAATTGCAGGGTTTGTATTTTTAGGTCCTGAAATTTAACATAGCTGTTTATTTAAGCTGTGAATAGATCAACTAAAAATATTTCAAACATGTTTTCGTACTTATAAATTCAATAATTCATTTTCAATTTCCAGGATTCACTTACAAAATATTCAATACCCTTTAAAAATACGATGTATAATATTCAAAAGGTAATTTTCAGTTCATTTTATTTCAGTTCAAATATTCGCTTCCATAAATTCAGTGGCTCAAATTCGACTGTTAAAATTCAACATTACATCCGGGAACTGCAGGAAAAGCAATAGATTGCAGATTGAAGATCGCCAGCTGCTTTTCCACCAGCAGGTGGAGATGGAATAATTTAAGATTTTTAACCCAGTAAATAGACGAGAAAAAAAGCTAATAAAGGCACAAAAGTAGCATTTAATATTAATATCAGTGTCTTGGACATTATAAGTAATAAAATGAGTATGAGTAAAATAAGTAAATGATCTTTTGGTCATTTATATTTGCCCTTATGTAACAGAAGCCAGTTGGTGATCGAGTAAACCTCACTCCTCGGATTCAGCAACATGTTGTTCTGCAATATTTAGCCGGTTGTTGCTAGATCGGATACGTTTGCAGCCGGAAGTTAATGACAATTATTTCTATTATTTATAAAATTTCCCATTTATTGTATTTTATTAACGTCTACCTCCACCCCAACCCTAAACCCAACCATCACAGTACTGTAAAAAATATTAATTAGTGTTACACAGTTTCATTAAAAAATGCTGCTTTATTAATGTGCATATCGCACTTCCGGCTGGCAACATATCTGATCTAGACTTTACTATATTTAATCTCCTCACAGCATTTGTCTCCCATACCGGTATCGCCAGCTCGCGCCCTGCTCGGACCAGTGGCGTTACATGCACATTAGAGATGCGCGGATGGGCTTTTATTTCATCCGCAACCGCATCACAAAACTCATCATCCGTCCGCCATCCATCCGCACCAATATTTCTGACCAATTTTTAAAACCGCACCCGCAAGCCATCTGCTGATTGGGCTCTTTATTTGAATGGCTTATTCATTTTTATTATTAAATGAATGTTTCTTTATTGATTATTAGAGAATAGAGAATGACTTTAATGTAGACATGTAGTTAATCCAAACGTGCAAGCCAAATCCAGCATTAATTGACGACGCTTTGAAGTGACGCTAAACGATAAGAGGACGTGTCTTTGGTCCTCGAGTCTTTTCCTTGCGTCCTTCCCTCGCATCCCGGAGGGGTGGAGCTAAGACACGAGGAAAGAAAGCAAGGAAAGGAAACGAGGATGCACAAATAAGAAATGAGAAGCACCCTATAAAGCTCTCAGAATATCCAACACGAATATCAGCAGTGAACTCCGTCTCCGATCGGTGCACAGGGACAAAAATAAATAGTCTAAATTAAACGCACTGTACTGTACATTTTTTTATAGCCTAATAGAAAACGCATTTTGACACATCATTTCAACATGCTGCTATTTAGCCTACTACTAAATGCCTATTTCACTTTATTTTTTAGCAAATAGATAGAATAATAAGTCATTTACATTATAGCCTAATAATGTTCACATTTGTAGTTGTCCATAGCAACCCCAAAAACTTATCTGCTTGTCTTGCACATCTAATTAATGGGCACAGTTTTTCGACTATTTTTTTTTTATTTGCTGTGGAAGTTATTGAGCTTGTAGAAATCGGAAACAACACCAATTCTGCGACACAGATGAACCTCTATTGATATCTCTATCAGACAATGCCTATTTTATATGCCAAAAGAAACAACAGGCAGTATAAAAATATTAAAATAAATATCTTAATGTAGGCATAGGCTATAGTCGCATGCTTTGGCAAACATTTAAAAAAAATAAATAAATAAAAACGTCATATCGTAGTTAAGCCTTATAGGCTCAGTCACCCCCACAATTGATATTCAATTAACAAATATATATATATATATATATATATATATATATATATATATATATATATATATATATATATATATATATATATATATATATATATATATATATATATATATATATATATACACACCATCCCTCTTTGAGCGAACATGAAGTCTGACCAGGCTAAATTGCCTGTATGACAAGTCTATGCCCCAATAACCCATGAACTTACGATCATCCCCACAAACTTGAAGCATAATGAAATACTACGCTTGCGACAAAGAAATTCTGGCAAAATAACCTTAAGCCTCAGAACGTAAAAGCGAGGCCAAATAACTAATAAACAACATGTCTAGAATAGAACAGGCTAAACCAATATGAACGTAAAATTATCAGCTGACCGAACTCAGAAGTTTATATTAAACATGGGCTATGTGTAGTCTAGATAACATAGGCTAATTGGTTTTAATATGCCTGACCTTAGGTCTAGTTTGAATTTCTTGGCACTATGCAGGAATAAAATAGCATCTACAGTGTCAGGATTCAGACGAGAGCGCGTGGCCTCTATAACGCGCTGCTGCACTGAAGGAGCGCTCGCTCACAGCACTTGTTGCTCATAGACTCGACTAGACATATTACTACCTGATGAAAATTTGACTATTTCAAAGTGTGCTCGATTTTTTGGATGTAGGTATGGTCAGATCATATTTAACAATTTATAATTTTTTTTTAATTTGATTGGTACAACCGCCCGCCACCCGCCCGAATTTAATTAAAAGATTAAATTTAAAATAATTTAACATAGCGAGCAAATGCATTAAAGGAGCGTCTTCAGTTATTAATACAGAACCGTCTAATATATGGCATAAGCATTAAGGGGTTATTAGAAGTGTTTGCGCTGTTTAAACGCAGCTTTTTTTCAGGATTGGGGTAGGCTATAGTTATTTATCATTATTTAAATTATTATTGTTGTTGTTATTATTTTATTATTATTATTGTTATTATTCTTATTATTTTATAACATTTATTTAGGCTACTGCGCTTGAATAAGTCATCCGTGGTTCTAAATTAGTATTTCTTTTTAACACTCTGCCTGCCTTTCATTTTCTAATTTTTGGGGTTCTGCCATGGTGTCTTTAGTTTGTCCAGATTAACTGTTTTTATTGTTATGTAGTAGCCTAGGCTTACTGCACGCCTTTATTTTTATATTATGAATGAATATATATATATATATATATATATATATATATATATATATATATATATATATATATATATATATATATATATATATATGTTTACTTTATTATTTAAAATGATTGGCGACCTCTAAAATATAGACTAAGCCGAAGGAGAATGAATGAATTGATGAATGAATGAAATATTTGGCTTTTTTTATACCTGTGCGGCTTGTACGCGGCAAACGAGTGGGCGCGAGCTCTGGTGGCCGGTCACGGTCAGAGCCAGCACCGCACATCAAATACTGGTTGAGAGATGCTGGATGGCTGCCAATATTTGATGGGAACACCTCTGAAGTTTCAGATGATATCTGGGCCTGTGCATATGAATGTGAAAAGTGAAAGTCGTGACATTTGGCCAAGCATGATAACACAAGAGTGTTTTCCATTATTATATTATCATACCTATTAACCCCCCCCCCCCCCCCCCCCCACACACACACACTTAGCGAGAATCACGCGACCGTCACCACCTCCACTTAGCTAATTTCCGCGACCGTCACATCCCTACCACATAGCGTAACTGAGCACCTGCCCATTTAAGAGTCTGTGAATGGCACTGCAGAACAACGTCTGTCGCTGAATCCGAGGAGTGAGGTTTACGCGATCACCAACTGGCTTCTGTTACATAAGGGCAAATATAAATGACCAAAAGATCATTTACTTATTTTACTCATACTCATTTTATTACTTATAATGTCCAAGACACTGATATTAATATTAAATGCTACTTTTGTGCCTTTATTAGCTTTTTTTCTCGTCTATTTACTGGGTAAAAAATCTTAAATTATTCCATCTCCACCTGCTGGTGGAAAAGCAGCTGGCGATCTTCAATCTGCAATCTATTGCTTTTCCTGCAGTTCCCGGATGTAATGTTGAATTTTAACAGTCGAATTTGAGCCACTGAATTTATGGAAGCGAATATTTGAACTGAAATAAAATGAACTCAAAATTACCTTTTGAATATTATACATCGTATTTTTAAAGGGTATTGAATATTTTGTAAGTGAATCCTGGAAATTGAAAATGAATTATTGAATTTATAAGTACGAAAACATGTTTGAAATATTTTTAGTTGATCTATTCACAGCTTAAATAAACAGCTATGTTAAATTTCAGGACCTAAAAATACAAACCCTGCAATTCAAGTCATTAAAATGCAAGAACTTGTTAATACGGTGTATTATTTTTTTCAGTTTTTGCTATTCAACAAGCTTTTTAATTCAATACATTTGGCATTGATTTTGTTCCATACACAACCCTGTTTTTTTGTTTAAGTGCAGTACTGACCCAATGTTACATGTTATTTATATATTATCAGGTTTTCACAACAAAACTACCCAAATGGCCAATCAATACTAGCATAAATATGATCAAAACTCAAAATATGCCACCACTAGTTCGTAAAATACACATTTTACCTCAATTAATGCATTATACACGGGTTATTCTTTGAAAATACCAGCACTTTAACATATGTATAGATAATGTTATCACAAAAACAACCATCTTACCTTAAATATTGACTGCACAGCTAACGTTAGCATGATGTGGCGGCTAAATGCACGACTCCGACGGAAGTGAACCACAAACTTGTTAAATTAACTTTAAATAACTATTTTAAATGTATAATAAACATTAAATATGTTCCAAAATAAATAATAAATTGACAGACTTTATTTCTGTAGGTTCCTTTCGCCTTTATTATTTAGGAACGATCCCGGAAAGTCCTGCTAATCTATTACCATGGAAACGAGCGCCAGTTCGCCTCACAGATGTGTAGTTTTACTGGTTCATTATAATCGCAGTTTTTATCATTTGTAGAATAAAATTCAGTGGGGTAAAATCTTTCAGCACAACCATATAAATGTAATTGATGCAATGTGTCATGTTTAATCCGCGGAATATAAAAAACAACCTGCAGCAAGAAGTTAAAACTAGCCTAATTCCACAGGGAAACCGTGGACTTGGCAACCCTGTAATTCCCGCGTAAACTGCGCGCCACCCGCTGTTTCTTGAAGGGATTTACAGCCATTTCATACACGGTTATAAATAATAAAAACGAAGTAAAACAGCTTTATTTTTTCTGTAAATCAGTTTGTTTCTAAACAAATAATGACTATATACATTTTTACCATTATAGAACCCTGCTGAAAAATCCAGCTTAAACCAGCCTAGGCTGGTTGGCTGGTTTTAGCTGGTTGACCAGCCTGATTTTAGAGGGGTTTTGGCCATTTCCAGGCTGGTTTCCAGCTATTTCCAGCCTGGTCTTAGCTGGTCAGGCTGGAAAATGACCAGCTAAATCCAGCCTGGTTTAAGCTGGACATAGCTGGTTTAGGCTGGGCTCCCAGCCTGACTAGGCTGGTCAAGCTGGTTTTAGTTGGTCGTCTCCCAGCCTGACCAGCTAAGACCAGGCTGGAAATGGCTGGAAACCAGCCTGGAAGTGGCCAAAACCCCTCTAAAACCAGGCTGGTCAACCAGCTAAAACCAGCCAACCAACCTAGGCTGGTTTAAGCTGGATTTTTCAGCAGGGAACACCTATAACATCAAAGTAAGAGGTATATTTAGAACAATATATTTGCGACACATTAAAAGACTATTTAAATACCACAATTTGGCCCCAAAATAATGTATTTTAAAATGTATACTTTTAAAATTATGAAAATACAAAATAAAATGTATTGTTTATACTTTGAAGCTATATGGTTTTACCTTTACCTACCTTAGTCAGCGATAAGATTTCTTCATTTAGACAAATTGAGTATGACCGCTAATCTTTTATGTGTATTAATAAGTACAAGTCAGAATAAGTGTTTTTAATTTCATGCAAATATTTACTAAGTGAGCACTTTACATGATTTTGTTATGCGTTTGAGTAAAACAAATTTTATCTTAAAAAACATTGTTTAGAGCACCTTTCGTTTATAAAATAAAAAAATGCAGTGTTTATATATGTATACATGTATATACACACACACATGTATACACACATACAATGAATTCACTGTTCTCAAATGGCCTCTACAGTCACCAGATCTCAATCCAATAGAGCACCTTTGTAATGTGGTGGAAGGGGAAATTGGCATCATGGATGTGCAGCCGACAAATCTGCAGCAACTGTGTGATGCTATCATGTCAATATGGAGCAAAATCTCTGAGGAATATTTCCAGTAGCTTGTTGAATCTCTGCCATGAAGGATTAAGATCAGTTCTGAGGGAAAAAGAGGGTCCAACCCTAGTAAGGTGTACCTAATAAAGTGGCCGGTGAGTGTATATACATGTACATATATAGTACTTTGCTTTTCAGGATTCTTTAGTTTACAAAATAAAAAGATTAACATCCGAAATATACATTTGAATAATTTGTGCCATTTTAAATGTATTTTCTCGTCACCTTTGATCAATTTAATGCATCCATACTTCATAAAAGTGACCTTAAACCTTTTGATAATGGCATAATTCCAGAATATATAACACAAAGCCGATATCTGTGAGTTAAATATCATACAGTTGCTTTATTTATAGTTCAAGTTGTCTAGTTTTGATATATTACAGTTTATCAATCCCATGCATCCTGCTCGAAATTCACAGTCAGACTGAATAAAAAGAAAAGGAAAAAAGAAAAGAAAGAAAAAGCAAACGGAAACAAACACACACTTTCACATTAGTAGGCATTCGGGTGTAAAACAGAGAGAAGTCGCCCTCTTGTGGACCGGATGAACATTTCGTACATCTGTACTGCAGTAAACATCTGCTCCAGACGCTCTAAACCAGAGGTGTCCTAACTCAGTCCTGGAGGGCCGGTGTCTTGCAGATTTTAGCTCCAGCTTGCCTTAACACACCTGCAAGGATGTTTCTAGAAAGCCTAGTAAGAGCTTGATTAGCTAGCCCAGGTGTGTCTGATTGGGACTGGAACTAATCTCTGCAGGTCACCGGCCCTCCAGGACTGAGTTTGGGCATACCTGCTCTAAACACACACACACACACACACACACACACACACATACACACACACACACACACAAATACACACACACACAAATACAAATACACACACACACACACACACACACACAAATGCACGCACACACACAGACATAATGAAGTGTAGCCGTTCCTGGGTGAAGATTTCCGTGTCTCATTGCGTGTGATGGAGTTTGAGTGGCGGGTGGGCGGAGCTGCAGGTGGGCGGAGACTCACAGCTTCACTGGCCAATCAGCTTCTGCACAAAAGTATCCAACTGGTCTTCATCTTTGATGCCCACAAACTGGTCGATGACATCACCGCCCCTCATGGCAATCACCGTGGGAACCGCTGACACCTGCGGCACAACATCCGATAATGATCGCAGGAAGCTAACGCACACGCAGCTCGTATAATTAACGAATAATTTAAATATTTAAAATTAGTGATATGTTATTTGTATTATTTAGGTTTTTTTAAATAATATATATATATATATATATATATTCGGTTAAGATTAGGTGTAAGCAAGTCATTAATCTGAAATAAAAGTTTTTTTTTATTTAGTTTGCTCTGGTTTTATTAATAGTATTTAATTAGTAAATATCTACAGTATTTATGAATTATTTATTTACATTAAAGTATTTATAAATATCAATGTTATTTTAAATTTCACGTTCATTTACAGTCATTGATTTGTTTGTGTCTTTTTTTTATTACTGATTGTGATTAATTTACTTCTCTTTAAGTTTCAGTTGAGCTACATTTTTTATTTATTTGCCGTTAATCTAGTGATTCAGGGTAATCTTATCTTATATGTACTTTAAATGTCCAGAATGTTCTGATATATTGTGTTTTGAGAATGCCGATAGCGTACCCCATACTCGATGGCGAGGTCTGTGTGTTCATCGATGTCTACTTTGGCCATGGCGACTCGACCCTTCTGTTTGGCGATGGCCTTTTCCAGCCGTGGGCCGAGGATTTTACAGGGACCACACCATCTACAACACACACACACACACACAAGAGAAAAGTTGACAAGAGATTCAGATTCATCATATATTTACAGATGTATACAGTATTGCGAAAACATCTCAGTGGAGTAGTATTTTCAACAGCTAAAAATGGTTTTAGGCAAGGCAAGTTTATTTATATAGCACATTTCATACACAGTGGCAATTCAAAGTGCTTTACATAAACAGGAATAAAAGAAACAAGTATAAGAGAAATAAAAACAAACATAAAAATGGTAAGAATAAAAAAAAAAAAAATAAAAGCAGATAAAATGTGTTACAAAAGAATTAAAAAGATGAGAAAAACATAGTAGTTCGATCTGTCGGACAAAGCACAGTGCTTATTCAGTAAAGGCACAGCTAAACAGATGTGTTTTCAGTCTTGATTTGAATGTGCCTAATGTTGGAGCACATCTGATCATTTCTGGAAGCTGATTCCAGCAGTGAGGGGCGTAGTAGCTGAAAGCCGATTCACCCTGCTCTGACTGAACTCTTGGGATTTCTAATCTATTTGATCCTAAAGATCTGAGTGATCTGTTAGGTTTGTATTCAGTGAGCATATCTATAATGTATTGAGGTCCTAGGCCGTTTAGTGATTTATAGACCAGTAATAATACTTTAAAATCTATTCTGAATGTAACTGGGAGCCAGTGTAAAGACCTGAGGACAGGTGTGATGTGCTCTGATTTCCTGGTTCTGGTCAGAATTCTGGCCGCAGCGTTCTGGATGAGCTGCAACTGTCTGACCGTCTTTTTGGGAAGGCCAGTGAGGAGGCTGTTACAGTAATCCACCCTGCTGCTGATAAAAGCATGAACAAGTTTCTCTAAGTCTTCACTGGAAACAAAGCATCTAATTCTTGCAATGTTTTTGAGATGATAGTATGCTGATTTACTAACTGCTTTGACATGACTATTGAAACTCAGATCTGACTCCAGATTCACACCAAGATTCTTGACCTTATTTTTTGTTGTTTGACCCTTAGAGCCAAGGTACGCATTCACCTTGAGAACCTCATCTCTGTTCCCAAACGCAATCACTTCAGTTTAGGACAATAATCTCTACATTTTGCTGTTTCTAATAATACATAGGCATTCTAATATTATTATAATTTCAGTTTAACTTGATTATTGCAATTAATAGCAAAAATAATGTTTGGAAATGTAAACTGATATTTTTACTGACACACTACAGTAAAGGAAAAAGAAACATTTTTAGCTGCTGAAAAAAACAGCTGACCAAGACTAATTTACAGAATTATTAAATATATATACAAGTGTAATCATTTCTAACTTCATAACTATTATTTATTAATATGAATTGTAATATCTAATTGTATTAATATTAGTGCATATTAGTCAATAATTTCAATTACAATTTGTATTAAAAAATTCTGTATTTTGTATATTTATTTATAGTATTATATAACATGTATATAAATACACTTCTGTTAGAGAACAGTATTATTTATATCAATAATATGATAAAAATATTTCTAAATAATTCTGATTATATGCATATATAAATATATGAAATAATCATTATTAGGTTTTTTTGCTTGTATTTAAACATACAAATAACAAATATGCACGCACACGCACACACACACACACACACACACACACACACACACACACACACACACACACACACAATGAAAATACAAAATGTTATTTTGGATGTGATTAATCACTTAACCGCACTAATTAATAATTCACAAAGCCAACATATATAAAATTTAGCATAATTTACGTATTGTACTCTCACCCCTATGCAAAAAATACAATAGTAATTAATAGTATATGCTGCAGTGTTATATATATCATAATAAAGTGTATTATACTGTATGAATTAGTGTATTTCCAACACTTGTTAATGAATGCTGCAGCATACTGTAATATATACATAGTTAACTGAGAAAATGTAATAAATACTTTAGTTTTACTACAGTAAACTGTGGTGTACTGTAGTATAATATTCTCTATACCTGTAAAATTCTAGTGTTGAGTTATTTGTTTATACTGGAGTTGTTGAGTTACCGCAGCAAATGTAGATTCACCACAACAGATTAATTACTATAGTTGTTGTTACCATAGCAACACTCGAATCACCACAACATGTTAAATTACCGTTGTTGTGTTACCATAGCAACAATAGAATCACCACAACAGATTAACTACTGTTGTTGTTTTACCAAAGCAACAATAGAATGACCACATCAGATTAAATACCGTTTTGAGTTACCGTAGCAACAACAGAATCATCACAACAGATTAATTACTGTTGTGTTACTATAGAAACTATCGAATCATTACAACATCATAATTACCATAGTTGTTGTGTCACCATAGCAACCATAGAATCACCACAACAGATTAAATACTGCTTTGTGTCACCGTAGCAACAACAGAATAATCACAACAGATTAATTACTGTTGTGTTACTATAGAAACTATAGAATCATTACATCATCATAATTACCATAGTTGTTGTGTCACCATAGCAACCATAGAATCACCACAACAGATTAAATACTGTTTTGTGTCACCGTAGCAACAACAGAATCATCACAACAGATTAATTACTGTTGTGTTACTATAGAAACTATAGAATCATTATAACATCTTAATTACTATAGTTGTTGTGTCACCATAGCAACCATAGAATCACCACAACAGATTAAATACTGTTTTGTGTTACCGTAGCAACAACAGAATCATCACAACAGATTAATTACTGTTGTTTTACTATAGAAACTATAGAATCATTACAACATCTTAATTACCATAGTTGTTGTGTCACCATAGCGATCATAGAATCACCACAACGGATTAATTACTATAGTTGTGTTGCCATAGCAACAACAGAATCATCACAACAGATTAATTACTGTTGTGTTACTATAGAAACTATAGAATCATTACAACATCTTAATTACCATAGTTGTTGTGTCACCATAGCAACCATAGAATCACCACAACAGATTAAATACTTTAGTTGTGTTGCCATAGCAATACAAATAAATGTAGTATTTTTCATGTGGGTATATATTGATTGTTATGTTGTTGTTTTGATAAAATGATCGTCTACGTACTGCGCGTGGAAGTCGATGAGCACTGGCAGCTCACTGTTGATCACCCTCTCGGTAAAGTCGTCGTGATCCTGCACATTGAATGACACACTTCTGCTGGTGATGTATGGGAGTCGCGGGATTGAGCGTGAGATGAGCGGCGGTGCAGTGCGAAAACAGGAGGAGATCGAGGACCTGCTGGAGCTGCTGCTAGGGAGAATGAGGACACGAACATCCTTCATGGAGAAACGAGAAACTCTCCGCGCGAGCAGCCGGAACGCCATCTGAATCACACACACACACACACACACACACACACACACACACACACACACACACACACACACACACACACACACACACACACACACACACACACACACACACACACACATAAAGATATTTAAATGACCAAAAACACATCACTACAGTCAGTAATTACCAACAAACAAGCTCACTGATGCTGCTTATAGTTTCAAAACATTTAAAGTTATATTTGAGGGATTTATTGGCATATTGACGATTTAAAAATATAGTTAGAAAATCAAGACATGAGAAAAAATATTTCCTGTCCTCTCTTATTTTATAATATCTTCTGTATTAAAGGTATTTTAGAAGGTAAAAGGCAGTTTTCATGACATTACAGTAGATAAACATTAATTAAAATAAAAAACTAAATTGTCTAATATGAAGGTCTTGTTTTATTAAAATGTAAAAATTTTTAATGAAATGAAAAACTTTAATTTTGTATTTTTTCTATTTTGAATTATTTTAAAGAAAAATAAAGAAGAGCTGCATATGTAATTATATCGCTTCACACCAAAAACTGAAATAAACCACTTTCTGATTTTAAAATAAATTAAAAACAACATGTTTTAAATATAAAAGTGAGGACACAGCAATACGTATTAAATAATTATTAAATGTATACTAATATCATCTACTGAATGTAAGTTAACACAAAGATAATGCAGACCGTTATATATATATATATATATATATATATATATATATATATATATATATATATATATATATATATATATATATATATATATATATATATTTAAGCAAATACAATTGAAAAACCCTAAAGACAGACAATAAATTAAACAGAAATTTGGCAATATAAAAAAGAGAACAACATATATGACATCACACAGACTTGACTATGCAGGTCTTGTTGTGCGATAAGTCATTGTAAAACTGCATATAAATAAATTAAATGATAAAATGAAATGCATTAAATTAATTTATCTTTTTTTACAATAGAATATATATATATTAGGGCTGAAACTAACGATTATTTTAATAATCGATTAATCTGTCAATGATTTTTTCAATTAATCGATGAATCTGATTTAAAAAAAGCATTCGTATCCAATCCTTTATTCAAATACAGAACTACAATCTTTAGAAAGTGCACAAACATGTTGCTCCTTGAACACCCCTGAGCTGTTATAATAATAAACTAAACGAAGTACTTTTGTCCTGTTTTCAAGTCAGAGTGTAAATAGTGTAAAAATATGTCGTTTTCTGAAAAAACACCTGAAAATTAAGCAATTCTTTTGCTTGAAATAAGCAAAATTATTTGCCAATGGGGTAGAAAAATAATCTTAACCAGGGACTTCAACCACGTTCCTCACATCAAAATGGAACAGAAGTAAAACTCTGTAGTGATTTACCCTGCTGTTGAACTCACTTCACCCTCATCCCTGTTTATGAGGCGCCGAACTCTGCATCAGCGCGCGAGAGAGACCGTGTTCACTCCGCTCCGCTATTTCACCCCACTATTTTTTTTAAATATTCAAACGTCCCAGCGTCGCACGACACAATGAATTCATTTTGAAATTCATTGACAACTCTTTTAGTAATCGATTTTTATCGAGCTAATCGCTTTGTTGTTGCAGCCCTAATATGTATTTATATATGTGTGTGTGTGTATATATATATATATATATATATATATATATATATATATATATATCAAGCCAACGCACACCTCCCACCAGTGCTGATATACAGCCATATCACATTGCCACGAGTGTTAAATTGCTCATATATATGTTTAGTGTTTATTAGTACGTTATTGATGCAGAAAATACAGATATAATGCAAGCATACATATAATTAAGGGAATAAAATCAAACAAACATAAGAATATACAATTAATTAAATAATAATTTGGTGATAATAACATTGATAGATTCACATCAATCATATAACCATGAACGTGTTATTAATTTTCTGATATTATATACAATAAACGTTTACTATTTTTATATAAATCATTAGTTCTTTGATTTCTCTTATATCTCGTCATAGATAGATAGATAGATGGATAGATAGATAGATGTGTGTGTGCAGTGTTTATTATACATGTTACATATGATGGCTAATCGATACTTATACATGATTCTTCAATAAACAGTACATTAGTTGATCAATAATAGCATGTCACACGAATATAAGACAGCAGAGCAGCTGATGTTCAGTCTTGTTGAGTGTGTTGACACACTCTGAGTCTCTATAACCCGTTCACTCGTCTCATGTGTGTGTATTTACGTGTGTTTGTCATCTTTTATCTGCGGTTGTGTGTAAATCTGTGTGCTTTTTAACCTCCACGTGACTTTGAGCTTCTGCTGTTTCACGTGTGTCGGTTGTGAATCCCGCGAGCGCATAAACGCGTGAGCTGTGTCGCATTAATCCGGATTATTTGTGTTTTTTGAGTTGTTTTGTGTGTTTGTAACAGTTACGACACATAAAATAAACTCTTACCGTGAGCTCGACAGTCCTCTGGTCTCACGGACCGATGACGCACTTCCGCTCACGTGGAGGAGCAGCTGCTGCGACGCAGCGACATGCCGCGGCGCGGAGATTCTGTGTGAAACGTTAACTGTGCTATGATAAATAAATAAATAAATAAATAAATAAATAAATAAATAAATAAATAAATAAATAAATAAATAAATAAATAACACCTGACTGTAGGTGAAATCCTCAAAAACGGCAATGTTTTAAATGCAATAATAATAATAATAATAATAATAATAATAATAATAATAATAATAATAATAATAATAAATAGAAATGGGTAATAAAATAAAACACTCACAAGTTACAATAGACTCAAAATTTTGAGTAATTTTAATTTAAAATATAAATTTATTAATTAACAGAGCTAATAAGCTACTGCATTAACTGTAATATTGGAAATAAATAAATAAAATAATAAATCAAGTTTCTGTTGGACTCACTGCAACTATTGGAATAAAAATCAAAACTAAATAACTAAAAACTACTCAAATAAAATAGATTTAATCTAGTGATCACTGACTTTATGTAATAAATAAAAAAGTAGATTTTTGAAAATATCTAGTGTATGGACGTCAGTGCTGTAAAGAGAATATTTAAATAAAATGAAAAAAACTTCCAGAACTAAAATGTAAAGCTAAAATAATCAAATCAAATAAATTAAATTAAATCAGTCAATGTTAGTAGTGTTTAAAATAAATATTAACCAAAAAAAGTTTCATTCAAAAATAAATAAATAAATAAATGAATGAATGAATGAATGAATAAATGAGTGGATAAAAAAAGCAATAAACATCTAGTGTATCAATAAAATAAAATAATAAATAAAAAAATTAAAAATTTAAAAATTAAAATTAAATAAATAATTATAAAATTAAATTAAATAAAACAAAATATTAATAAAATAAAATAATAATAAAATAAATTAATAATAAAATAAAATAAAATAATAATAAAATAAAATAATAATAAAATATAATAATAATAAAATATAAAAAAGTAAAATAATAATAAAATAAAATAATAATAAAATAAAATAATAATAATAAAATAATAATAAAATAAAATAATAATAATAAAATAATAATAATAAAATAATAATAATAAAATAAAATAATAATAAAATATTAATAAAGTAAAATAACGATAAAATAAAATAACAATAAAATAAAATAATAATAAAATAAAATAATAATAAAATAAAAAATAATAAAATAAAATAATAATAATAAAATAATAAAATAAAATAATAATAAAATAATATTAATAAAATAAAAAAATTATAAAATAAAACAATAATAATAAAATAATAAAATAAAATAATAATAAAATAAAAAAATAATAAAATAAAATAATAATAATAAAATAAAATAATAATAATAATAAAATAATAATAAAATAAAATAATAGTAAAATAATAATAAAATAATAATAAAATAAAATAATAATAAAATAAAATAATGATAAAATAAAATAATAATAATAAAATAATAATAAAATAAATAATAATAAAATAAAATAATAAAATAAAATAATAATAAAATATAATAATAATAAAATATAAAAAAAATAAAATAATATTAAAATTAAATAATATTAAAATTAAATAATAATAAAATAAAATAATAATAAAATAAAAAAATAATAAAATAATAATAATAAAATAATAATAAAATAAAATAATAATAATAAAATAAAATAATAATAAAATATTAATAAAGTAAAATAACGAAAAAATAAAATAACAATAAAATAAAATAATAATAAAATAATAATAAAATAATAAAATAAAATAATAATAAAATAATATTAATAAAATAATAAAATAATAAAATAAAATAATAATAATAAAATAATAAAATAAAATAATAATAAAATAAAAAAAATAAAATAATAAAATAAAATAATAATAATAAAATAATAACAAAATAAAATATTTATAAAATAAAATAATAATAATAAAATAAAATAATAATAATAATAAAATAATAATAAAATAAAATATTAATAAAATAAAATAATAATAAAATAATAATAAAATAAAATATTAATAAAATAAAATAATGATAAAATAAAATAATAATAATAAAATAATAATAAAATAAAATAATAATAAAATAAAATAATAAAATAATAATAAAATAAAATATTAATAAAATAAAATAATAATAATAAAATAATAATAAAATAAAATAATAATAAATAAAATAATGATAAAATAAAGTAATGATAAATAATAAAATAATAATAAAATAATAAATAAAATAATAATAAAATAAAATAATGATAAAATAAAATAATGATAAAATAAAATAATAATAATAAAATAAAATAATAATAAAATAAAATAATAATAAAATAAAATAAAATAAAATAAAAATTTTTAAATAAAATGTTTCACACAAGTGATTTGTGTTGGGTCAACATGAAGGAATTAAATTAACTTATTAGTTTTTACAAATTTAAGTGGATTGAAATTAAAACAATTAAGTTGTCTCAAAGAAAAAAACTCAAGAATTGTGTTGATTCAGCTCATGTTGAATAATACATTTGAACAAACTGCAAACATAATCTTTTTTTTTAATCTACACTGTAAAAAGCTATTAGTTGAAATAAATGAGCAAACCTAATGTCTTCGAAAAATTAAGTAAATGAGTAATGTGCTTAAGCATACAAATTAAGTTAAGTGAACTTAACACTTCTAAGTTACAACAGAAATACCTATATTTTTAAAGTAAACTCAACTTGTCATTTTTAAGGCAATGACTTTAAGTAATCCCTTTTTTTGAGTGTATGTTGGTCAGGAATGATAGGGATTTTGAGTTGACGGTGTTGGTCAAAGCTTCTGTCCTAGCGTCAGTTTAATAATTGATGGACACACAGATGAATAAAAGAGGAGAGCAGCCCGTTAAGATGAAGGGCTCGACATGAAAGACTCACAGATACAGACATATAGATAGACGAAGCAGTGATAGATAGAGGTATAACTAAAGTAACTTTACCCAGCACTGTAGTGTATGTAGCACTATTCAAGAATTTTTTGAAGGTCTATATTATTAGCTCCCTTAAAGGGCACCTATTATGCAGAAATCACTTTTATAAGGCGTTTAGATACAGCTGTGTGTCAGCAGTGTGTGAATATAACCAGCCTCTAATGGTAAACATGTAGTAATTATATTCTGTATGCAGAAACACTTTGATTGACATTCTATCTTTGTACGTGTCATCAGAAGAAAAAAAAAGCCCCGCCCACTAGTGATGATCTCTCCTTCAATAGCATAAACAGCGCTGAGTGACAAGCAACCGTTTGGCTTTAGAGTAGTTGAATCTGCCACTATGCTGACACACAGGCATTTGTAGCTCCGCCTTCTTTTGAAAAGGGCACAATCTCATTTGCATTTAAAGCGACAATCAACAAAACACCACAATCAGGATCAAAGCCTAAAAGGGTCAGTTTCAGAGAGTTATTCAACATTATTTGTGTGTTATTTTGAGAAGAAACACACACTCTAGGGACACCAGAGACTTATTTTACATCTTGATTTTTTTATGAAGAACAAACCAGTGCTGTCCAATGACTTGCCTAATTAACCTAATTTTAAGCCTTTAAATTGCACATTAAGCAGAAGACTAATATATTGGAAAGTATCTATTAAAACATTTTATAGTATAGTATTATTATATAGTAAAATGCATTGAAAATAAATTCTCTTCATGGAAATAATTTTAAAAGAAGGAAATTTTCACAGGAGAGCTAATAATTCTGACTTCAACTGTATTATATATATATATATATATATATATATATATATATATATATATATATATATATATATATATATATATATATATATATATATACAGTTGATGTTTAACAGATTCAGGAAATGTTCACAGTATGTCTGATAATATTTTTTCTTCTGGACTAAGTCTTATTTGGTTTATTTCAGCTAGAATAAAAGCAGCTTTAAATAAAAAAAAACATTTTAAGGTCAATATTATTAGCCCCTTTAAGCTATATATTTTCGATAGTCTACAGAACAAACCATCATTATACAATAACTTGTTAACTTGCCTTGTTAACCTAATTAACCTAGTTAAGCCTTGAAGTGTCTTGAAAATAGTCAAATATTATTTACTGTCATCATGACAAAGAGAAAATAAATCAGTTATTAGACAGAAAATTGGTGGACAAAAATTAACAGGGGGCTAATAATTCTGACTTCAACTGTGTGTATATATATATATATATATATATATATATATATATATATATATATATATATATATATATATATATATACATACAGTATATTTAAACTTACCTCTATAGAGACTGAAGAGTGATTTACACTCTCAGAAATAAAGGTACAAAATCGGTCAGTGGGGCGGTACTTTGTATACCTTTCAGGTCCAATTTTAGTACTTTAAGGTACATTTGTATACCTAAAAAGTACAATTGTGCACTTCATAGTACCTAAAAGGTAAAAAGTACACCCTACAGGTACAAATATACACCCTTACGGTACCAATATGCACCTGTAAGCTACAAAATTGTACTTTTTGAAAGGTACAGCTCCAGTGACAGATTCTGTACACTGTAAAACAAATAAATCCGTAAAATTTACGGTAAAAAAACAGCAGCTGCGGTTGCCAGTATTTTATCATTTAAAATACGGTACAAACCGTAAAAGTGATTACTCGTTTTTACAGTAAACTACCGTATTTCAGTAATTTATAGTCAGTAATATGTCTGTATTTTAAATGACCTACATCTACACATCTTTTGTTACACAGTTAGACACATTAACACAGCCATATGCAGGTGGTGATGAGAAAGTTACATAATAACCCAATCCTCATCACAAACAACTTTTCCCACAAGCAGAAAAGTGTATCAGTGTATAGAAGGGGCTCTGTGTCATTCACACAGCTACTAAACACCAGTATAGTAACATGCATAACATTAAAGTCATGAAATAAACATTGTTTATCAACATTAGCTGTAACATAAATCTCTAATGTACATCACTGATGGGGAAACAACTAAAATATCAATAATAATGTCCAGGGGCGTAGCGGACATTTTAAAAGTGAGGGGGACAGCTGTATAAGATTTATACATTCATATAATTATTAATCACCTGTTTATAAATGGTCTGTCTCTAAAAGTGAATGGGACGGATCCCCCCATCCCCCTGGTTGCTACGCCCCTGGTAATGTCAACAAAAAGCATAAAAAGTGATGCAGGGAATTCTGGGAAAATCAGTTTACGGTTATTAGCCGTATATTTTAAGGAAACATACTGTTAACCAGGCTACGGATTTGTACTGTAGCATAGTTTTTATCGTTGAAATCACAGCCATTTTTTACAGTGCACCTTTATTTCTGAGAGTGTTATATGAAACAATGAATGATGTAAATAAAAAATAGATGAAATAATTCAGAATTTAAGATGAGTGTGATCTAGAACCGCCACTGTGAGAGACTGAGAGGTGCTGATTGGTCCTGCTGGACTCCATGGCAACAGATGCTGATGTGTGTGTGTGTGTGTGTGTGTGATCAGAGAGCTGGAGCATCAGTCAGACTGTGAGAGTCTCTTCAGGCTGATCGGTGCGTAAATCTGACCTCTTCAGCAGGTAGACCGCTCTCTCCTTCACTTTTACTCTTTCACTTTGTCTCCTGTATTTCTGTTTCTCTGCTTACTGAATTATTTACCTAGTGAGACAGTGTGTGTGTGTGTTCATGCTAATGAAGTCACACCCCCTTGATTTCCAGTATTGTTTTCTAAAAGACAGTAAACCAGTAGTGAGGCTTTAATATGTTGTTCATGTTTAATAATAAGTCTCTCATCAGCAAGTGCTTCAGTGTTTCTCTCGTTTCCTTCAGCATTACTGTGCTTCATCCTATAATAATAAGTGTTGAATACTTTACTCATCATCAACATGATGGAGAAGCTCTGTAGTATGATGAAGACCACAACTCCCATGACTCCACCCAGCAGGCACACAACATCATAAGACGGTAATATTAGGTGACATTTAGGTCGTGAAGTCGGGTGACCAAAATTCAATGACTAGCTAAGGATGACGTTATTTTGATGTCCAAAAATGACGTTGATATTTGGTTGATTTTAGGTTATGCTGGAAAGTGACCAAAATCCAACGTTGAGCCAACATCTTAAACCAACTATTGACGTCAAATACTGACATTTATTCATTAGGTATGGCAACCAAAATCCAACGTCTGATAGACGTCATAGTGGTGACGTCCACACAATGTGATGTAACATCATTAGACGTTGATATTTGGTTGATTTTAGGTTGTGTTGGAAAGTGATCAAAATCCAACGTTGAGCCAACATCTTAAACCAACGTCATATTGACGTCAAATACTGACATTTATTCATCAGGTGTGGCAACCAAAATCCAACGTCTGATAGACTTCATAGTGGTGACGTCCACACAACGTCAAGCTGTAACATCATTAGACGTTGATATATGTTTGAATTTAGGTTGTGTTGGAAAGTGACCAAAATCCAACGTTGAGCCAACATCTTAAACCAACGTCATATTGACGTCAAATACTGATATTTATTCATCAGGTATGGCAACCAAAATCCAACGTCTGATAGACGTCATAGTGGTGACGTCCACACAATGTGATGTAACATCATTAGACGTTGATATATGGTTGATTTTAGGTTGTGTTGGAAAGTGACCAAAGTCCAACGTTGAGCCAACATCTTAAACCAACGTCATATTGACGTCAAATACTGATATTTATTCGTCAGGTATGGCAACCAAAATCCAACGTCTGATAGACATCATAGTGGTGACGTCCACACAATGTGATGTAACATCATTAGACGTTGATATGTGGTTGTTTGCAGGTTGCGTTGGAAAGTGACCAAAATGTAACATCTCTCCAACGTTGGACACTGACGTCGGCCTGACAGTGGGTTCTGACGTCATTTTCATTTCCATCCGACATCCATCCGACACACTCAGTCATCAAAATACGCTTTTGTTAGTTGTGAATACACACCCTCTAGTGGCCAAAATGACATACTGTGCCTTTAAAAGAGTAGTATGTATGTTGTGCATGTATGTAGTGCTTCAACTACTGCAGCCCAAATTCAAAATATTGGAGCATTTGTTTTTTTACACCCGGCCCCTCCTCCTCTGATGCACATACAGGTTGCCAGATTGGTGACACAAACAGGAACGAGTGTGCCTGATGATCGAGCCTTACACTGATAGCGCATCAGCTAGTGTTTACATTTGTAGTATTTATGTTATTTGCTAATTAAAAACCACCTGATGTGGATTTTTATACCTCTGAATCTGCGTCTCATTTTGGAGGCTGTCCGTGTCCACCAGAGGTCACATTGTAAGCTGCATACATTGAGAGCCTTCATGACTGAAATGAAATACACTGTTTTCACCAAGTGGCAACCCGGAGCGCTGAAATATAATTGGATAAATTGGCAGTGGGCGGAGTTAGAGAGATCAAAGCAAAGACAGACATTCCGGAACGGAACGCACATTCTAAAAGAAGAATAACTGATTTCAGCATTGCTCTTCAAATAAATACAGTGGCTTAGCTTGTTTCTTACATATCTGCAAACATATTATGGTTTATTTATGCTTTAGAAAAGTCCAAAACAAATGAAATAAAATCAATGACAATAGTGTTTAAAAAATATAAACTAAAATACAATTTAATCATTTAAATTGAACCAAAAAGTAACAAAAATGTAACGCTCAAACAAATAAAATAAATGATTAGATAATAAAATAAAACAAATGATTAGATAAAAATAAAATAAACGATTAGATAATAAAATCAAATAAAATAAATGATTAGATTAAAAAAATTCTAATAAAATAAATGATTAGATAAAAAATGATTAGATTTAGAAAATAAAATACAATACATGATTAGATTTAGAAAATAAAATAAATGATTAGATAATAAAATAAAATAAATGCTTAGATTTAAAAAAATAATAAAATAAATGATTAGATAAAAAAAATAATAATTAAATAAACGATTAGATAATAAAATTTAATAAAATAAATGATTAGATAGAAAAATAAACAAAAATAAATTATTAGATTTAAAAAATATAAAATAAAGTAAATGATTAGATAAAAAATTATAATAAAAAAATGATTGGATTAAAAAAAATACAATAAACGATTAGATTTATAAATAAATAAATAATGAATAAATAAATAAATCAATGATTAGGTTTAATTTTTAAAAAAATTGATTAGATTTCAAAAATAATACAATAAATGATTAGATTTATAAATAAATAAATGATTAGATTTATAAATAAATAAATGATTAGGTTTAACATTTTTTAATTGATTTGATTTAAAAAATAATACAATAAATTATTAGATAATTTTTTAAATAATAATATAAATAATTAGATTTTTTTTAAAGTAATAAACATTTAGCCTATCGACAGTAGATCAGTAAATAAAATAAAATATTGAAATAAAATTACATAAAATAAAAAAATATCCAGAACAAAACTGTAATGCTAAAAAACAACGAAACATAATAAATGAAATAAAATCAATCAATGGCTTGACTTGAACCAAAAAGTTTCAGGAAAAAAAATTTAACTCTGGAAAAAAAAAAAAAAAAAAAAAAAAAAAAAAATAATAATAATAATAAAAACAATAATAAATAAATAAATAAAATCAGTCAGTAACAGTAGTGTTTTAAGTACAAAATATAAACACAAATAAGAAATAAAATAATTTAACTCAAACTAAAAACATACCTGTGATATAGACATAATATAGTATTTTTATGCTTTAGAAGAGTCAAAAACGTCCACACGGCAGCTTTAAACTAACCTGATTTAAACTAACTAAATTAGGTACACTGTAAGCATGATGTTTCTGATCTGTTCCTCTCCCAGACTCCAGCATGGATGAGAGCAGTTCTGCTGGATTCGGGATCATCACCAAAACCGAACTCCGTCCCGCTCCTCTCTTCCGTACGGTGGGCCTGACGGGTCTATCGGCTAGTTTACCACCACACCGTCGCCTGCGTTCAGTCTTACAGTCGACCCAAAAAACATCCAGTCATTCTGTTGACCAATCAGGACGACCACATCGAAACTCGCACTTAAACAGCCTCAAGTACATCCAGACACAGGACAGGCCACTGCCCGAAATACATGGACAAAATCATAGTGATATTTCCACAACGGCTGGAGTTCAGCGCTGGCATCGACAGATAAACAGAACGACAATCGAAAAAGAAGAATATTTGTTTGAAGAAGTGTGGAGAGAAAAGAAGTCAAAAAGTACAAAACACAACAGAGTTAAAACAGAAACAAGACCAAACGACGCTTCAGAGCTCAGCCGACGCATGCAGAGTTTAGAAATAACAGAGAGAAAACAGCAACGAAGCACAAAACGACAACAGAGCGACTCCAGTGGGGCGGGGCCTGTGTTTAAAGAGGCGGGGCCAGTGAGGAGAGACCGACGCCCACATTTCCTGCCGCCCATCACTCAGAGCGACTGCTTGCTGAACGTCCCTCTGATTCTGCCGGACAATTCTCCACCTCCGTCGCCCTGCTCTCCGTCAGACGTGCTGTTCTTCCCTCTATCCGTTCCACACATACAGACGTTTACAGCAGAGAGGAGAGCAGACGCTACACCTCCTTAATGCTTAAACACAGAAAGATTTTACTTTATTTTACTTTACTTATAATAAAAGTAAATTAATATACTAATATTAATATAAAAATATTCAGGAGGGCTAATAATTCTGACTTCAACTGTTTATATTACTGACAGCGGTGGAGAGTTCTGAAAATAATTCTCAAGTAAAAGTACCATTACTTGCTTTAAAATGTAGTGCAAGTAGAGTAAAAGTTTCTGCTGTAAATATTACTTAAAAGTAGACCTTTCAAAAGTACTCAAGAGTAGTGAGTATTATGCTGTGAAAAGCTGATGTGTTTACACGTAATTTGTGCATGTGTGTGTAAACGTAACATTCTGTAGTGCATTAATTACTGTCCAAGAGGCACACAACATCATAAGACGTTAATATTAGGTTAGATTTAGGTCGTGAAGTCGCATGACCAAAATTGAATGTCTAGTCAGCGTCTAAAGACGACGTTATATAGATGTCCAGCAATGACGTTGATATTTGGTTGATTTTAGGTTGTGTTGGAAAGTTATCAAAATCCAACGTCAAGCCAACGTCATATTGACGTCAAATTATGACATTTATTTATTAGGTATGGCAACTAAAATCTAACGTCTGGTAGACGTCATAGTGGTAACGTCCACACAACGTCAAGCTGTAACATCATTAGACGTTGATATTTGGTTGATTTTAGGTTGTGTTGGAAAGTGATCAAAATCCAATGTCGAGCCAACATCTTAAACCAACGTCATACTGACATCAAATACTGACATTTATTCATCAGGTATGGCAACCAAAATCTAACGTCTGGTAGACGTCAAAGTGGTAACGTCCACACAACGTCAAGCTGTAACATCATTAGACGTTGATATATGGTTGATTTTAGGTTTGACATCGTGTATTGACGTCGGACTAACGTTCTGAAGTCAACCCGATTTTAATTTCCAAACAAAATGTAACGTCCCCATGACATTGGGGTACAACGTCCATCTGACGTCATGTTGACGTCTTGTGCCTGATGGGTGTTTAAGGCCATTTGGGTCATCATACAGTAAACATTCGTCATCTTCTCATCAGTGACATGCATCTAAACAGTCTCTGGGTCAGTGCATGTAAAGATTTTGGACATCTTCTTGGACACTTTTAATGCTTCCAAACAATTATAAATCGGCCATGTCTTGATGCAGTTTATTATGATTTACCGTCTATGTGTGATTTGATTGGACAGGAATTACAGGACTGATTTGTCTAATCCTCATAGACAGGACAAATAAAATAGTGGTGACTGCAGGTTGAAGGAAAGTAGTGGAGTAAAAGTACAGATACTACTCAAAGGAAAGTAAATGTACACATTTTTAAAACCACTTAGTAAATTCCTGAGAAAAGCTACTCGATTACAGTAGTGTGAGGATTTGTTACTTTACACCGCTGATTACTGATTTTGTTATATTATTTAATTAAATCTAAGTTAAACTCTAGGAGGTTAAGTATCTTTATGCACCTCCAGACTATCAGGCAGGATCCCAGTGACTCTGCCTTTGTCTCCATGAACGTCTGGGCGATACTGTCAGGCTGAGTGGATCAACAACTCTGAATTTGACTGTTTTGTTGATTGGATCTGTGTGGGAGAAACTTCAGTGTTTGGACAGGTTCTTTCATTTGCATTCCTTGTTTATAATTCTCTCCACCTCCACCTTACCACTGCCCACCTAAACATACAGCTGAAGTCAGAATTATTAGCCCCCTGTTTATTTTTTCTCCAATTTTGGTTTAATGGAGAGAAAATCTTTGCAGCACATTTCTAATCATAATAGTTTTAATAACTCATCTCTAATAGCTCATTTATTTTATCTTCTCCACGATGACAGCAAATAATATTTTACTAAATATTTCACTAGTATTCAGCTTAAAGTGACATTTAAAGGCTTAACTAGGTTAATTAGGGTAAAGTTAGGGTAATTAGGCAAGTTATTGGATAACAGTGGTTTGTTCTGTAGACAATCGGAAATAAATATTGCTTAAGGGGGCTAATAATATTGACCTTAAAATGGCTTTAAATCAATTAAAATCTGCTTTTATTCTGGTATATTTAACTATTATTTGAAATTTGTAATAAAAATGTTATTTATTTCATTTAATCTTTTGTATGATGATACTCTGATTATTCATGATATCCCAAAAGCTGTTCATTTTATTTAACAGTTGTACTTTTTTTGGCTAATGTTTGGACTTTGACACTGTAAATCATATTTAAAAAAGTGTCAAAACTCTCTGGTCAAGGTCTTCAAAGCCATTCAAGGAATTTACCTGTGTCCACACAGACACACACACACACACACACACATACACATGCAAAACCTACAGAGCTCATTGGCTCAACTGTGTGTTCTTATCCAGTCTAGTTTGCTATTCAAACAACACAATTAACAGAATCTGTTAGAAAGTAAAGAGAAGCTGATAGGAGTTCACCACAGTGATCAATTCAAAAGCTGAATCTGTGGTTTTGAAAAGACATGAAAAATACTATAGTAATTTATAGTAAATACTACAGGGGTTTTGAACCATAATAAGTGTACTATACTGTAGTATTTGCAACTCTTTATTAATGAATGCTTCAGCAGACTGTAGTATTAACTATAACTGATAAACTGTAATATATACTGCAGTATACTTCAGTTTTTACTGCAGTAAATGGTGGTGTATTGCAGTATAATATACCCTATAGTTGTAGAAAACTACAATATTGGGTCATGTGTTTATATTGCTATAGCTGTTGTGTTACCAGGGCAACTATCGCCACAATCACCACAACAGACTAATTACTTTGGTTCTTGTGTTACCATAGCAACTATAGAATCACCACAACAGATTAATTACTTTAGTTCTTGTGTTACCATGGCAACTATAGAATCACCACAGTAGATTATTTACTTTAGTTCTTGTGTTACCAGGGCAACTATAGAATCACCACAACAGATTAATTAGATTAATTGTTACCATAGCAACTATAGAATCACCACAACAGATTAATTACTTTAGTTCTTGTGTTACCATGTCAACTATAGAATCATCACAACAGATTAATTACTTTAGTTCTTGTGTTACCAGGGCAACTATAGAATCACCACAACAGATTAATTAGTTGTTGTGTTACCATGGCAACTATAGAATCACCACAACAGATTAATTAGATTAATTGTTACCATGGCAACTACATAATCACGACAGTAGACTAATGACTTTAGTTCTTGTGTTACCATGGCAACTATAGCATCACCACAACAGATAAATTACTTTAGTTCTTGTGTTACCATGGCAATTATAGAATCACCACAACAGATAAATTACTTTAGTTCTTGTGTTACCATGGCAACTATAGCATCACCACAACACATAAATTACTTTAGTTCTTGTGTTACCATGTCAACTATAGAATCATCACAACAGATTAATTACTTTAGTTCTTGTGTTACCAGGGCAACTATAGAATCACCACAGCAGATTAATTAGTTGTTGTGTTACCATGGCAACTATAGAATCACCACAACAGATTAATTAGATTAATTGTTACCATGGCAACTACATAATCACGACAGTAGACTAATGACTTTAGTTCTTGTGTTACCATGGCAACTATAGCATCACCACAACAGATAAATTACTTTAGTTCTTGTGTTACCATGGCAACTATAGCATCACCACAACAGATAAATTACTTTAGTTCTTGTGTTACCATGGCAATTATAGAATCACCACAACAGATTAATTACTTTAGTTCTTGTGTTACCAGGGCAACTATAGAATCACCACAACAGATTAATTAGTTCTTGTGTTACCATGGTAACTATAGAATCACCACAGTATACTAATTACTTTAGTTCTTGTGTTACCATGGCAACTATAGCATCACCACAACAGATAAATTACTTTAGTTCTTGTGTTACCAGGGCAACTATAGAATCACCACAAGATTAATTAGTTGTTGTGTTACCATGGCAACTATAGAATCACCACAACAGATAAATTACTTTAGTTCGTGTTACCATGGCAACTATTGAATCACCACAACAGATAAATTACTTTAGCTCTTGTGTTACCATGGCAACTATAGAATCACCACAACAGATTAATTACTTTAGCTCTCATGTTACCATGGCAACTATTGAATCACCACAACAGATTAATTACTTTAGCTCTTGTGTTACCATGGCAACTATAGAATCACCACAGTAGACTAATTTCTTTAGTTCTTGTGTTACCATGGCAACTACAGAATCACTACAACAGATAAATTACTTTAGTTCTTGTGTTACCAGGGCAACTATAGAATCACCACAACAGATTAATTACTTTAGCTCTCGTGTTACCATGGCAACTATTGAATCACCACAACAGATTAATTACTTTAGCTCTTGTGTTACCATGGCAACTATAGAATCACCACAGTAGACTAATTTCTTTAGTTCTTGTGTTACCATGGCAACTACAGAATCACTACAACAGATAAATAACTTCGTTGTTGTGATCACCACAACAGATTAATTCAAGTACTTTACAATAGTATGGTTCAAAAAAACTGTAGAATTCTAGAAATCCTATATATTTCAACCAATCAGAGGACGACTATAGCAGGTTAAGTATCTTTAGGGATCTGCTAGGGTGTTCCTATAAAAGTGTGCCATAAGCATCAGATGTTAGGCGTGACCCTAATGCATGTGTATGATGCGTGTATATCTAATAGCTCATAACAGTTGTTTATAACACATGTCATCATTATCATTAATATTTAATTTTTGTGGTTAAACCCTGGTGGTTAAACCCCATTGGTTCCTGGTGAAGCACACATCGGTTACACAGAAAAAGAACGTGTTGTACAGTGTTACCATGAAAACTGTAGGATTTAAAAAAGAAAACATCTCTCTGTCCTGACAGAAACCATATAAGCAGAGATGATTTTAGAGCTTCTGCATCAGAGGCGGTGCTTTTAATTTCATCACACATCCTCGACGATGAAAATGACCAGATAAAATGAAGAAGTCTGCATATTGTAGATACTCCCCTAAGCTATTATGGTGCGACATCTATGCAAATGCTCATATTTTAAGATGGCATTGCAAATGTTCCTCATCTGAATTAAAACGACCCTGTATAAATGATCCGGCACACTGCGGGAGACGAGGCGATCTTGATAATCATCTGAGAATGAGCCGAGCATTTCTCCTGCTGGCTCTCCTGATCGGAGCTCACAGCTTTGACATAAAGCAAAAACCAAACTCTAAAAACCATCAGGACATCACTAGCATGGCCATCCTGCGCGCCACCGCCAACATCTGTAAGAGCGCCGACGAAAGCTTCGAAACGGTATGAGTATATGCACTGTATTTAGTGATTCACAAGTGTTTTGAGTTTATTTATGGATGTGAATTGCATTATGGGATGATGAGCTCTGCTCTGTGGACTTTTGATGTTGAAAATTCAACTCTACAGTTTAACGAATGACTTTTACTGACATTTTAGGAGTTTGAAATAATATAAAGCAATAATATCTAGAGGAATAAGTCTGTACAATAGCAGAAAATGTGCTGACGGTTTATTACAAGGCTAATAGGACAACATAGCACTGCAAACTATTACAAATGTTCGGAAAAGCCACTTTTTCTAGATTTTTAAGGTTAAAAGTTGTTTGTTTTTGGTAGAAATCTTTCTTTTTTAATCACAATTATCGTTTTTTTTCTTTTATTACACAAAACATTATTGAATTAAAAGTAAAGATCATCTTCCTCAAAAACATTTTGTACATTTCAATATCTCCAATAAAAATGTTTCGATTAGTAATATGCATAGCTAATCAACTCTAAAGGCAATTTTGAACCTTTGGATTCCACATATAAACATGGCCCATTTCACACATACGTTACAGACAGGTTTGGAGATCCATGGACTGAAATGGTTTCTTGTTTTTGCCTAACTCAATTCTCCTTTTTAAAAAATGTATCGTGAAAAAAATGATGCATGCGAGTAGAAAAACTGGAATATAGCATTTAACAGAATGTTTTAATGCGATCTTTTCAGCTCTGCCACCACTCCCCTCTCCCTCCCCATGCACCTTTGGACTCTGACACACATGAAAACACACACACACACACATCTGCACTGGTCACTTTATGCAACATTGGACTACCTCCCTATATATCCTGACACTGTCACTTTATCATGTTCACAAGCCTTTTTGCACTATATACTGTTCTATATCTGCACAACTCTGGTTTGCACTCATCACCATATGCTCTTAATGTCAGTGTATTGTATTGTTTACTAATTTTATTCTTCTTTTTTATTCTTTAGATTACATTTTATGTATATATGTATATATATGTATATATGTATATGTATATATGTATATATATATATATATATATATATATATATATGTATATGTATATATATATATATATATATATATATATATATATATATATATATGTATATATATATATATATATATATATATATATATATATATATATATATATATATATATATATATATATATATATATATATATATATATTAGATTAAATTTGATGTATTTATATATATATATATATATATATATATATATATATATATATATATATATATATATATATATATATATATATATATATATATATATACACACACACACACACACACACACATATACATATATATATATATATATATATATATATATATATATATATATATATATATATATATATATATATATATATATATATATATATATATATATATATTTTAGATTACATTTGATGTATAATTGTATTTATTGTAAATTCTTTCTTAAAACTCTACTTTTTGTATTAATAATATATGTTAGGCACCTAGGGTCTGAGAGTATTGTATTTTGATTCCCTATATGTCCTGTACACGTGGTTGAATTGACAATAAAGCTGACTTTGACCTTTTGATTAAACTTATACTTATATAATACTTATATTATAAATGAATACAATACTATCAGTGCTTCCCATAGCTTTGAAATATACTTGCGGTGGTAGCCGGATTGAAACACACCATTTACCCACATCACATATTAACTATATGCGACAAACTAAACATAATTACATCTTTAACAATAATTTTTATTTATCATGACACTGCTATTCACTGTTTATTTTCAGTGGGTTAAAGTAAATAAATAAACTCTTAAAAAAGACATCCTCTTTCTCTTACCTTTATGCCATACAGGAGCCATGTGCACCGCTGACAGGTCAAATCCTCCCTCTCTTTCAAGTTCAGAGCAAACTTGAATGCCAAAGCATTTTAGATAAAACAGCCTATGTAATATAGCCTAATGAGATCATGAAATTAATCAAATATACAGCAAACATCAAATACACGACAGAAAAGGAATAAACACAGAATATCTCTAAAAATGATATTTATAAGATTAAACACAATCTCACGGCAATTCGTAACTTTTTGATTTAATGGCTAATTCGTATAAATTCGTACGATATAATTCGTACAATTTAGTACAATTTGCTCATCACCCAATGACGGTTGGGTTTAGGGGTGGGGTTAGGTGCCACGCCTCCTTTTTAAAATCGTACAATTTAAATCGTACAATTTAAAATCGTACATACGAATTAGCCACTAAACTGTCAAAACGTAAAATACTTACATTTTCTCGTGAGATCAGGCTGGATTAAAACATGTAGATTATTTAAATAAGGTAAATGCGTTGATTAACCATTACTAATGGTGTAGGTATATCTTGCAGCCAGATTAGACCAGTCCTTTCGTCTTCTTCGAGTATATATTACAGGTTTTTTTGAGTCGTTTAGATTCAAGAATGAATTATTGAATGATTCTCTCGCGACTGTGCGCGCAGTCAGCTGCAAAGCCAAGCGAAATTAGGCTTCAATAAAAAGATAATGCAAATACACATAGCAAAAGCTGTTTCCACCCAAAAATATTAATTCAATGTATGGAAACTGGAATAACGCATAAAAGACGTGCGAATAAAGCAGCGTTTCCATCCAACGAGTCAAAGAGAACAAAATCGTCACTTCCTGATTAAACAGGCGCCAAATATCAACAGTAAAAACAGAATTTACCACAGTAGAAGAAGCTGCATCAATCTTTTCTTTATTTAATAGATGTTCTTGCGCCTCAGAAGACAATGCTGACACACAATGAACACTTGGGGGCGTTTGAAGCCATGAGACGTGGAGAACAGACACTCTTGACCCGCTCCAGACGCTCTGGAGGTCATTAATAATATAATAACATTAATACTGAAATGGTTAAGGTGTTTTAGAGTGACCAAAACAACATTTCAGATGTGTTACAGTGTGCTCAGCCTGCTGGTTTGTCCATTCACACACATTTTCATCATCATATGATCTCTTATAACAAACCTTTTTAATGCACATAATGGAATTTGTTCAGTAAAAGTGTTTCCATCGTAGTTTAGGCGCATCTTTTCTTATTGAATAAAAAGTTTATCCTACTCAGTTATGCGTGTTTTTATGCCTATTTTCAAAAGTTATGTGCATCATGACGTTTCCTTAAAAAGGAGCATTAAAATAGGAAACGTAAGGCTAAGGTGAGAAATACCGCTTCATCTTTAAAAAAGGAGAAGAGAGCGACAGAAACTCTGAGTTTAGAGAATAAATCCTGCTCCTGACCAGGTTAGGTTCACAGAGTAAGTGACCACAGTAACTGACTCTGAGTTAAAGTTACCTCTCTTTCAGAAACAGGTTTGACTTACCCTGCTTTCTCCAGTTTAACAAACCTGCCATTTTGAAATGGAAAACCCAGAGTTTCTCTCATTTCAGGGTTAAAATACTCTGAGTTTTCACTTAACCTCCTTTCTGAAACGGGCCCCTTATGTGTGTGTTTTATGCAGCCAAAACAACTGAATCCAAAGACGCTCGCGCTGGCCTGCAAAAAAGACGCCTTTACAAGCAATTTTGAAGAGGGTATAAAGATGATCATCAGCCACAACGTCAACACAGACCTCAAGTATCTCCTCGTCGCAAAGTATCACTTCCACAGCGAGAGTTTTCTGGACGGGAAAAACCTGATCATCAAGGGAATGGAGAAGATCACAGAGCTGCTGAATCAGCAGAAGTTTGAAGAGGCACGAAAGACTCTCGGGGAGATCATGCACACTCTACAGGTGAGTCAGGGAACATTGAAGGTCCCGTCAAGTGCTTTGAAATGTGCATTATTTAATGGATGTTTGATCTCAATTGAAACATAAAGAGAGGGCGGGACATAGAGTAGCTCCTCCCCTTTTAAGAAAAACAGCCAATAGCAATTGTTTTATCACCGCTCTGGCAGTGAGAGTGGTTAAACTCAGGCGCATCAAATGAAAATCCAATGAGAAGAAGGGGGCGGGGCATGTCAGACACTACAGAGAATTTGATTAGTCAGAAGATTTGAAGTATGAGGTGTCGCGAATAAAACCATTGATCCGTTTGATGGAAGTGACAAACTACAAGCCTGACATGTTTATATCTTATAAATGTTAATATTGTCACTGTTTTGGAGCACACTAGCTTATAGATATCCTTAAAACTAACATACTGATACTGACATCTAAATAATGTTACTTTAATTTCACTGGACCTTTAAAAGTAATGCATTACAATTAGGCACGGGACGATAGAAAGGCAAAGCTACAGTACTGCTCAAAGTTAAGCACTTATCACTGGACAATATATCGTTTGAGCTTCAATATGACAGCGTGTGTGTCCTCAATAGTCGCATCGCAGGATATACAACGTTGAGTTGGGATTACAGTGGACCAGAAACCACAGATCAAAACAAGGAGATTTGTGAAGACATTTAAGCATAATAGAGTGAATCATGTGTTTTAAAGGCCTGTAAGAGTATTTTAAGAGACTTTAAAGCATTTTAGTTGTGCATAATAAAGTTTAATAAAGATTATTTTGATTTAATTACTCATTTACATTCGATTATTCAATGTTTGTACCCAAATACTGTTAAAGAAAACCCTAAATCACAGTTTATTTCACTTTAAAATTTGCTTCATTGTGTTTGTTTGTTTGTTTTATTGTTTATTATATGTATATAATAAATCCCATCATCATATATATTTATATTTCACTCCCCTTAAGGCAAGC
>NC_079437.1:5146554-5156554 GCF_903798145.1 Danio aesculapii | reverse complement strand
TATAAACAATAGTAACTCAACATTAACCACCGATATTTAAAATAGTCACACCATATTTTTTATATTGTTATATTATATGTATGTTAGCATTTATTTGGACACACAAATATATAGTAGAAATACAAATATTCTATAGTTAAAAAAGGAAAAAGACCACAGTGGGTTCCTCTACTGCACTAAACTACATTTCTCTGTCTGATATTTGTCGTCAGTTTTATAGGAAGTGATGATTTTGTTCTCTTTAGCTCTTCATTGGACAGAAATGCTTCTTTATTTGCAAGTGTTTCATGCCATTTTCCAGTTTAGAGCACAAATTTCATATGCATCTTTGCATGGAAACACATCTACTGATATCCTCCTCTGACTGATATAATAATCAATCATCATCAGCCAGTTAGTGCATCAAATCCCCAAACTGAACTCTGTTGTTTGCTAATAGGAAAGTGCAGCCATGGAGGAAAATCAGACTTCACAACTGGCTTCAGGAAAAGCTGGAACGGCATCAATAAAGACGCCATTGACTCCAGTCACGGTTTACTGCATAATCAAGCGGCAGAAGTTGCCATCGCTGCCACCGTGCAGCTGCTGGAGAAAATCTGGAAGAGTAATAATGATGCCAACTACTTCAGGTACACATCTGACTATATTTACCGATATACCAACATCTACTGACAGTGAAAGTGAATCAGACTGCCCTTAAATGCTAAATTATCTGGATTTGGTTCTTATTCAGCATGTGTCACTGATGATTTTGTACTAAAATAGTAGGCAGACAGCACACATATGTCTGTAAGATGTATTTTAAAGAGCGCTTGGTCTGGAAATCATCTGCTGTGAGCTAAAAGGCTTGTTAAAGGTCTGTTTTAGAAACATTAACACAAACAGATTAAAGACATCACTCTAAAACAAGCTGTATGTAATGCATTAACCCAACACTGGGTCAAATAAGGATAAACAAAGCAGTTTAAATTAAATTAATTTTTAAAAGTCAGGTTAATACAATCCAGCATTTTTAGAGTGATATTCAAAACATTCATTAACCATCCAAATGGAGATGTCTAATAGACATACTGTAAACACACAAATATTGACAAACACAACCGTTTAGTTCAAAAGTGTAGTTTAAATTTTAAATGAGAAAAATAACCCAACATTGGTTTTCTACATATTTGACCCAACATTGGGTTAACACAACCCGCATACATCCATTTAACATCCAAATGGAGATGTCTAATAGACATACTGCAAACACACTAATAAATACACAAATGTTGGGTCAAATATTGACAAACCCAACCTTTTAGTTAAAAAGTGTAATTTAAATTTTAATAAAAAAAATGAACCCAACATTAAATTGATACAACCCAGCATTTTTAGAGTGATCTTCCAAATATCCATTTAAAATCCGAATGGAGACATTGAATAGACATACTGCAAACCCTTGAATAAATGCATTCTAAACATGTTTTGTTTTATTTTATTTAAAATAATGGGATGAATATGTACAGATCAAACCATTGGGTTAAAACATGGAAAAAATAACCCAATGTTTGGTTTGTTCATATTTGCCCCATGTTGAGTTAATACAACCCAGCATTTTAGAGTGATATTCAAATGTCCATTTAACATCCAAATGGAGATGTCTAATAGACATATTGCAAACACACAAATAAATGCACAAATGTTGGGTCAAATATTGACAAACTTAACGTTTTAGTTATGGAGTCATTTTAATTTAGAAAATTAAACCAACATTAGGTTAATACAAAGCAGCATTTTAGAGTGATCTGCAAAACGTCCATATAACATCCACATGGAGACATTTAATAGACATACTGTAAACGCTCTAATAAAGACACTCTAAACATGTTTTTTTTTAATGGGATAGATATGGACAAACCCAACCATTGGGTTTAAAAGTGAAAAAATAACCCATGGTTAATAGATATATTGCAAACCCACTAATCAATACACTTTTTTTAATTTAAAAAACGGTTTTACCCAATGTTGGGTCAAATATTGTTAAACTCAACAGTTTAGTTAAAAAGTGTCACTTAAATTTTAATTGATAAAATTAACTCAACGTTGGGTTTGTCCATATTTGGCCCACATTAGGTTAATACAACCAGCATTTTTAGAGTGATATTCAATACCTCCACTTAACATCCAAATGGAGATGTCTAATAGACATATTGCAAACACACTAATAAATACACTCCAAAAATGTCTTGCTTTTATTTAAAAATGGGATGAATATGAACAGACAAACATTGGGCTAAAAGCTAAAAAAATAACCCAATGTTTGCCCCACGCTGGGTTAATAAAATGCAGCATTTTTAGAGTGATCTTCAAAATGTCCATTTAACATCCAAATGGAGACATTTAATAGACATACTGCAAACGCTCTAATAAATACACTCTAAACATGTTTTGTTATTATATTTTAAAAAGGATGAATATGGACAGACCCAACCATTGGGTTAAAAAGTGAAAAAAAATAAAAAAGTAATAATCTAAAATTGGGATGAATGGACAGACCCAACCATTGGGGTAAAAAGTAAAATCAAAAATAACCCAATGTTGGGTTTGTCCATATTTGATCCAACCCAGCATTTTAGAGTGATCTTCAAAACGTCCATTTAACATCCGAATAGAGACGTTTAATAGACATTCAGCAAACGCTCAAATAAATACTCTCTTAAAATGTTTTGCTATTTTATTTAAAAAAACGGGATGAATATGGACAGACCCAACCATTGAGTTAAAACCTGAAAAAATTACCCAATGTTGGGTTAATATGATGCAGATTTTTTTAAGAGTGATATTTAAAACATCCATTTAACATCTAAATGGAGATGTCTAATTGACATATTGCAAACACACTAATAAATGCATAAATGTTGGGTCAAATATTGACAAACCCAAACTTTTAGTTAAAAAGTGTCATTTGAATTTTAATTGAGAAAATTAACCCAACATTGGGTTAATACAATCCAGCATTTTTAGAGTGATCTTCAAAACGTCCATATAACGTCCACATGGAGACATTTAACAGACATACTGCAAACGCTCTAATAAACACACTTTATAAACGTTTTGTTTTGTTACTTTATTTTTAAAAAATGTGAAATATATACAGACACAACCATGGGGTTATAAAGAGAAAAAATAACCCATGTTTTTTTCCATATTTGACCCAACATTGGAACATTGGTGAACACAATCCAGCATTTTGTAGAGTGATATTGAAAATGTCCATTTAACATCCACATGGAGACATTTAATATACATTCTGCAAACGCTCTAATAAACGCACTCTAAACTTGTTTTATTTTATTTTATTAAAATAAATAAATAAATTGGGATGATTATGAACAGACTCAACCATTGGGCTAAAAAGTGAAAAAATAACCCATGGTTTTTCCATATTCGATCCAATATTGGATTAATACAACCCAGCAATTTTAGAGTGATCTTCAAAACGTCCATTTAACATCCAAATGGAGACATTTAATAGACATTCAGCAAACACTTAAAAAATACACTCTAAAAATGTTTTTCTATTATATTTTTATAAAATAATATGAATATGGACAGACCCAACAATTGGGTTAAAAAGTAAAAAAATAAAAAATTTATTATCCAAAATTGGGATGAATGGACAGACCCAACCATTGGTGTAAAAAGTGAAATCAAAAATAACCCAATGTTGGGTTTGTCCATATTTGATCCAACCCAGCATTTTAAGAGTGATCTTCAAAACGTCCATTTAACGTCCGAATTGAGACATTTAATAGTTTTCATTCAGCAAACGTTCAAATAAATACACTCTTAAAATGTTTTGCTATTTTATTTAAAAAAAACGGGATGAATGTGGACAGACCCAACCATTGAGTTAAAAACCTGAAAAAAATAACCAAATGTTGGGTTTGTCCTTATTTGCCACACGTTGGGTTAATATGATCCAGATTTTTTTAAGAGTGATATTTAAAACATCCATTTAACATCTAAATGGAGATGTCTAATTGACATATTGCAAACACACTAATAAATGCATAAATGTTGGGTCAAATATTGACAAACCCAAACTTCTAGTTAAAAAGTGTCATTTGAATTTTAATTGAGAAAATTAACCCAACATTGGGTTAATACAAGCCAGCATTTTTAGAGTGATCTTCAAAACGTCCATTTAACATCCAAATAGAGACATTTAATAGACATTCAGCAAACGCTCAAATAAATACACTCTTAAAATGTTTTATTTTATTTAAAAAACGGGATGAATGTGGACAGACCCAACCATTGAGTTAAAACCTGAAAAAATTACCCAATGTTGGGTTTGTTCTTATTTGCCCCACGTTGAGTTAATATGATCCAGAATTTTTCAAGGGTGATATTTAAAACATCCATTTAACATCTAAATGGAGATGTCTAATTGACATATTGCAAACACACTAATAAATGCACAAATGTTGGGTCAAATATTGACAAAACCAAACTTTCAGTTAAAAAGTGTCATTTAAATTTTAATTGAGAAAATTAACCCAACATTGGGTTAATACAATCCAGCATTTTTAGAGTGATCTTCACAACGTCCATTTAACATCCAAATGGAGATGTCTAATAGACATTCTGCAAACGCTTGAAAAAATACACTCTAAAAATGTTTTTCTATTATATTTTTATAAAATAATATGAATATGGACCCAACAATTGGGTTAAAAAGTGAAAAAAAATAACCCAACGTTGGGTTTGTCCTCATTTGATCCAACATTGGGTTAAATCAACCCAGCATTCTTTTAACTGTATAAGATAAATCTGCTATTTTAATCTTCTCCTCAGGCTGGTGGGGCTTCATCAGGACAAGCCGAAGGGAGGTTGGAAAAGTCGCTTCTCTATCTTCAGCTCCAAATCAAGAGTTTCAGACGCAAGCGAGCAAAGAAATGAAAACGCTGATGTTTAAGACCAGTCACTGAAAACCTCCTGTCCATGCTCATATCAATATTGTCGAATAAATTCTGCTTGCTTGTTGCATCGAGAGTGATTCTGCTTCCAGTACTTGTAGATGTCAGAGAACAAAAATCAAAGCAGCTTACATCTATATTGAATGACATATTTTGAACATCCTCACCGTAATTCAGCTTAATCCCTGCTTTATTAAAGATCACCACAGTGCAACGAACCACCAAATACTCTGGCATATGCTTTCTAAACTGATGCCCTTTCATCCGCAACACGGAAAAACAGAATAAAGAGTGTGCAGCACTCTTCAGATTGCATTCAGTATTTGCTCTATGCATCTCTGCTTTATTATAATCTATGTAGTAAAGTCTATTCTTCTAGTATTAAAAACCTCAAGATTGAGCCTGGTTAATGAAACATCCACTAACCACTGAGCCATTGTGCAACACATTATCTTACTCATATACCTCCTGTTTTTATTGGGATTCTTTGATATTTACCATTCTCATTCTGTTAAAGTATTTCCGCGTATTTCTCCCATGTTTTAATCTTTTTTTTATCTTATATTTAGGCTTGAATTCACTTGGAAATTAATATAAAATGGCATCAAGAGTAGACAGGAAGCTTTCCATGTGGAGTGAAATCTGTGTAACCTAAGGGGCAAAAATCAAGCTGTGTTTGTGCTGAATGATACATCAAATGTGATTATCGTGCGCATTTCTCTATAAAGCCGGTTCTGTAATCATTAGTGAATCTCCAGCACGAGTGTTCAACCGGAGCAGGTTTTACAACACAGACACAGTTCTCTGAGAAGCTACGCTAAATATTGCATGCGAAATCATCATGCGATAGCCAAATCTCAAATAATGATTCTGAATGAATCAATGATGAATGAATCCATTTTAAGTATAAGCGCTGCTGATGTTAAACCTGAAAGTACGCATGAAGTTTTTACTCACTAGGGTTTTAAACAAGGGCGAGTAGATGATGACAGGATTTTCCTTTTTAGGTGAACGACTCTTAAAATGTTATTTTGCTGCTTGTTCATACTTCTTATTTAAACAATTCCTAGGATATATTTTGGTTAAATTGGTTATGTTAAGTCTACTTAAATTTGTAAAAACGATTGAGGGCCTACTCACACTAGCGTGCTTCGGCACAGTTCAAAGCAACTGTCCCTAGTGTGAGTACGCCCTCAACCAGGCCAGGGCCGGGCAACTGAAACGTGCCTCGGCCCGATTCGGAGCACTCACACTTGTCAAACGAACCGGGAAATGCGCCCGGGCACGGTTCAGATAGCCTAGTGTGAGTGCACCCTAAATTAACTTGTGTTGGGACAACATGAAGCATTTGTGTGGAACCCAGCATTTGTATACACCGCAAAACGTGATTAGTTACTTAAAGCGAGTAAACCAATTGCCTTAAAAGCAACAAGTTGACTTTACAAAAATAACGTAAGTAAACCCACTGTATTTTGGAACTTTTGGGTTGACAAGTTTTTATAAATATGCAAATTGTACTCACTTTTTAAAAATAAAAGTAAACTAATCACTTTTTTCCAATACACCGTTATTATATTAGTTTTTTCCATAGACTGTAAAATATATGGACGGAGCATCCGTGACGTCACCCATAGGTTTCTGAAGAGCACAAATGAAGCTAAAAGTAGGCGCGGCCAACCGTCGCCATTTTGTTCGCGCGTCATCGCACCCACGGTGGGATACCAAACAAGGGCAAAGAGGCGGAGCGTGAGCAGAGCTACAGACACCTGCTGGCACTTTGCTTAGACCTGGCAGACAGACTTTACTTTGGGAGAAACGCTTGATACTTTATTACCTGCGACTCGTTTGTGTTCTGACCACATGTGCTTGGCTGTACACTATATCAATAAAGTGTTGAGACTTTTAAAAACACTGTAGTAATACACTGAGCCACTAAGCATTGCTCTTATGACGTTTTTCTACAGGAGGAAAACACCAATTACTTCCAAACACTTCAGATGTGTGTGTTAGTAAATGCAAGACTATTGATGAACTCCAGCATAACACTGTATGATAACGCTTCAGATGACTGTTCTAGAGCCTACAGCTAATCAATCTGTCACATTCTGGAGTGCTTTACGGGTCTAAAGAAAAATATTAATGATAAATGATCTTAAATAAAACACACACATTTATAGAGATGGTATATAAGTATATAACTTTACTCACATGGGAAACGAGGCCACGTGAATGGTTTGTGAGCATAATTAAGCGCACACAGCATCCCATATCATCTGATAATTGTAGGAAATAATCCCAAAAGGCAGCTGACTGTGTAAAGAAACATTAACCAACACAAAAATGCGATGAATATGCCGAGTTTATCGGCTAATTAGCCGTAATTAGCTCAGGTGACGAGACAGCGAGCAGCGAGACCTAGCTGTCACTCAAGTGGCCACGCCCTTAATTATGCAGACTTAATATAACTTAATAAAATGAAACGGATGAGTTATAAAAAAATTCACCCCCCTCACAGTTGTCATGGAGGTTAATCATGGCTATATGCACCAAAGCCATCATTTGTACCAGGCTGTAAGCATGTTTTTATCAGCTGTAAAAATGGGCAATTTCCCACTGCAGTCAGAAATGACCTGGACTTCCTGGAGCCAGCCCCCCAAGGCAATCGATGAATTGCAGTTTTAGTTACTTCCGTATTGGCTTCCCGAGGGAGAGCGGGAGGTTGCCCCTTGGTTTTTTCCCAGTTTTTTTTTTTTTTGTATCAAGCAAAAGTACATTTGGTAAAATAAATCTGCTCTTCCAGTGTGTCTTCTAAATTCAACACAGGCTACAATTGCAGATTTTATAGACTTAATGAAGCACCAAATCTGTAATATTGTGATAATTACAATAATTATTTGAAATTTGGCATGTTAAAATAATCTGACACTGTAAAAAGGGATTAGTTGACTATAAAAATAAGTACAATTTGCATAATTATGTAAAATAGGTCAACTTAACAGTTCCAAGTTGCAGTGGGTTTACTTACATTACTTTTGTCAACTTGTTGCTTTTAAGGCAATTGGTTTACTCGCTTTAAGTAACCGATCACTAGGCCCACACGGAATCTGTGCGCACAGAATTCCGCAGGATAATTGATTCTGTTTATTTACTTGAGTAAATGTGTGTAAATCTATATTTATTCAGTTTTTAAATTAATTACAGTAATATTATTGACTAATATGAAAATATTCATCTGATTTATGTGCAGTGCAGTTTGTACAGTAATATTCTCTGTCTTTTAGTAGAGATATTATTATAACACGGGAAGTGACACAGACCACGTGCAGGTTTATTCAAAGTCAGGCAAGCAATGGTCAACACAGGTGCAAACAGATGTATAAAGGCAGTCCACGTAGTATAAACACAGGCGAGAGGTCCGAAGGCAGGCGGCGAACATGGACAAAAGTATAAACGAGACAAGGGTCAAAACACAGGAAAACAAGACTAGGAGAACGCGTTGAAATGTCACTTTACAGATAACAAGACTCGGCCAGGAAGTGAGTGTGTGTGCTGTTAAAGTAGTGTGTGTAATTAGTCCAGAAGCTGCATCAGCTGTGGGAGTCTAATCAGTGGAAATGAGGAAGCATGTGTGTGTGAACGGATTGCATGTATGAATATGTAGTCCATGAATGGCGGATTTGTAGTCCATAAGGATTCTGAGTGAGATCCAGCGATCTATGAAGTTACGATCGCTGGTGATCGTGACAATTATATGAGAAACTTTGTTTACCAAGTAAAGTGAATCTAATTGGATTTGCATTTTAAACATTAAATACAAGTTAAAAAGATGTTATTTTATTATTTCACATATTAAGGTTTTAGTTATGTTACTCCCAAAATAATTCAGCTGAAATCCGCAGATTTTTACCAAAATTCTCCGCAGAAATATCAAAAAACGTCCACAGATTCCGTCTGGCCCTGCTCATCACTTTTCACAGTGTACAGTGTATCCCTTAAAGCTGTCAAAATCTAATACACTGTCAAATGCAATCAATGTGTGCTGGGACAACATGAGGGAATTAAGTTTACCTATTAGTTTTTACACATTTAAGTAGATTGAACATAAAACAATTAAGTTAGCCCCCAAAAAACTCGAGTTGTGTTGTTTCATCTTAATTTAAATGGGTAATCTGAACAAACAGCAAATGTCAATTGTTTGAGCGTATATTTAATGAAATGTATCTGTGTTTAAAGGTGCCAAATTGAATAGATTCTACATCTTAAACTGTTGTCTGATATCTACATTGCAGCTATGTTGCTGCTTTGGTAAGTTTCTAAATTCTGCAGAAATTCTCGAGTTTTACAGGTTTATTTTCAATCATATTACTCTCAACAAAAGGTTTGTTTTTGCTGCTTGTTTAAACTACTTAGTTAAAATGAGCTGAATCAACACAATTCTTAAGATTTTTTTTTGGGAGGGGCAACTTAATTGTTTCATGTTTAATCAACTTAAATTTGTAAAAACTCTTAAGTTAACTTAATCGAATTGTGTTGGGACAACTTGAAGGAATTGTGTGAAAAGTGAAAGTGGTCCCAATAAGATTTTTGTTTTGTTTACTTCTTGGGTTGTACATTTATTGAGTTTTAATTTGATATTTTCCCCCCAAAATAAGTCTTAAGACTGTAATGACTTGATCAAGAACATAATAATTACAGTTAAAGGCACAATTCTTTCATAATATGTGCATGAAATGTGCATCTTTATTTAAGCTGTGATGGACATTATTCCAGGCTGAACTGAAGCATTAAGGCTGATTTATACTTCTGCGTCAAGCACACGCGCATGGTCCGGCGCAGCCTTTGTGCGGTCGCAGACCCCTCGCACCTCTCAAAAAATGTAACTACACGACGGAACAATGCATAGTGCAAGCTCTGTGATTGGTCGGTTTGGTAGCGGTGCTGAGAGCCGCAAGCTCAATGGAGCGAGTGTGTGGAGTCCCGTGAAGGAGCTCCAGATGGAGACTTATGTTTTGTGTTTACCTTAAAGTTTAAAAGAT
>NC_079437.1:5139054-5141554 GCF_903798145.1 Danio aesculapii | reverse complement strand
AACAGCTGTGTTCTATTTTAAAGGGGACCTATATGTTTTCTGTTTATAGATGTATGTCTCTGATGTTGCTAGAGTGTGTGTGTGTGAAGTTTCAGCTCAAAATACCACACTAATAATGTTTTCTAACTCTGAAACTGACCCTTTTAGGCATTGTGCCATTTTGGTGACTGTCACTTTAAATGCAAATGAGATTGTGCTCTTTCATAAGAGGGCGGAGCTACGGATGCCTATGTGTCAGCATAGTGGCAGATTCAAAAGAAGATGCTAATGAGGGAGAGATGGTCACTGGTGGGCGGGGCTTTCCTCCTCTGATGACACGTACAAATGGAGAACGTCAATCAAAGTGTTTCTGCAGACTGTTTTCATCAAGTCTGATTATAACAAATACAGTTAATACATTTTTACCATTAGAAGCTGCTTATATTCACACACCTGCTTACCAGAGGTGGGAGTAAGTCACACATGTGCAAGTCACAAGCAAGTCTCAAGTCAAGTCAAGTCACTGCTTATTTCAAGTCACGTCAAGTCGTAGCTTGGCCTAGCAAATCACTTTCAAGTCAATCTGATTATATATATATATATATATATATATATATATATATATATATATATATATATATATATATATATATATATATATATATATATATAGTGGTGTAGTCCAAAAAAAAAAGGTGGTGTACTATTACCCACCCAACTCGCCCATGCTGTATCATAATTTTACCTGAACGTTTCAGCGAGACATCATTCAGTTGACTTTGAAAAACAAATTAAGATGAGAGTTAAAAAAACATTTGTTATACAGTTAAAGGAGATGCGAATACATGTAAATTAGGGAAGTCTAATCAGCAAAACAAGTGAGTATACCAAGGGTATACGCAATTATTGATCCTCAGAAGTCGTAATACCCAGACAGCTAGTGGAAAAAAGTAGGCATACTGAGTATATGTGCATATAGCCCCGACTACACCACTGTATATATATATACACACACACACATATATACATATATGTATTTGAAATGACATTTTCATCTTTAGTGAATCAAATGACTTTCTGCTCAGGGGAATGTGTGTGCTTACTTTAAAGCCATTAAAATATTATACGATTAATATAATATTAATATTGAAATATTAATATAATAATAATTTATTATTATATTAATTGGGGGAATTATTGAATCAAAAATTATTATTTTTTCTTTATTACAAAAAACATTACTGAATTAAAAGTAAAGATCATTTTGTACATTTCAATAACTCCAATAAAAATGTTTTGTTTAGTAATATAAATAGCTAAGAATCAACTCTAAAGGCAATTGTGAACCTTTAGATTCCAGATAATGAATAAAGCTCGTTTCACACACCTTACAGATTTTGAGATCCATGGTCTGAAATGGTTTCTTGTTTTGCCTAACATTTTTCCCCCCGATAAATAGTTTTTAAAATGATGCATGCGAGTAAAAAAACTGGAATATAGCATTTAACAGATTGTTTTAATGCAATCTTTGTTTGATTAAACTTAACTTAAATATTAAACATTAGCATACAAATACAATACCATCAGTGCTTCTCACAGGTTTGAATTATACTTGCGGTGGTAGCCGGATTGAAACACACCATTTACCCACATCACATGAATATTTACCTACATGCGACAAACAAAACATATTCAATTTTTTACAATAATTTCATTTATTTTGATAATATTATACACTGTTTACTTTCAATGGGTTAAAGTAAAAAAAAAACTCTTAAAAAAGACTTTCTCTTACCTATTCAGGAGCCATGTGCACCACTGACAGGTCAAATCTGCTTCTCTCTATCGTTCAAATTCAAAGCAAACTTGAATACAAAAGCATTTTAGACATGTATATAAAATAGCCTATATGTATTAGCCTGATGACATCATCAAATTAATAAAATATACAGCAAGTGAGAAACGAATGACAGAAAAAGGAATAAAAACAGAATATCTCTAAAATATTCTTAAATAATCATATTTACAAGATTTAAACGTGTAGATTATTTAAAGAAGGCAAATGCATTGATTACTAATGGTGTAGGTATATCTTGCAGCCAGTTTAGACCAGTCATTTCGTCCTCTCCGAGTATACAGTAAAGTTTTTCTGAGTCGTTTAGATTCAAGAATGAATTATTGAATGATTCTCTCGCGACTGTGCGCGCAGTCAGCTGCAAAGCCAAGCGAAATTAGGCTTCAATAAAAATATGTAAAAACACATACGATTAACGAATGACAGCTTTGGAAAGCAAAAGTCAAACCCTGGACATTTTAGGACATTTAGAAACCCGCCCTGACGATTTTTTAAGTCCCCAAAAGGCATGTCTCTGTAGGTATGCAGTGCGGGGGTGCTGACAGTTCACGGGCGCACAGAACGAAACGAGTAAGGAGAGAGGATTTTCCACTACATCGATCGCGGATGTTTGGTTTAATTGGTTAGGGGGATACAAAACAGTGTAGAAGAATGATAATAACTGTA
>NC_079437.1:5019054-5131554 GCF_903798145.1 Danio aesculapii | reverse complement strand
CAGTGTAGAAACAAGACAAAAACTCCAAGTAAGAAAAGTATTTCTTGCAGTGTGTGATTGTTTAAAGGTTATTTGTCATTGTTAGTAAACCTAGTTGGGTATTTCCCCCACAAAATTAGCTTCAATACAATCAGAGACATAATTTAAGACCAGCCATGTATTTTAAAACTTTATTTTAGCTGTTGCTTTAAGTTTGCCTGTTAAAAAAGCTTATAAATAATAAGCTGAAATGTTTGGGCTCATTTTAAGACAGAAAGACGCTTGTTTAATGAAGTGGAATTCTCCTTTTGAGTTACCAAGTCCTTAAAGCCAGTCACACTGCACATTTGGCCCCATAGACTTTCATTCATGACTGGAAACGCAAGCTTTTGCAGTGTGGGATTGTTTTAAGATCCTTTTTGCAGTGAAGAAAGAAACTCAAAGGTTTAGAAACGCTTCAGTGTGAGTAAATGACGAGTAAATGTAAATTTTTGTGTGTGTGAACTATCCCTACTGTTCCCTATCCCTAACCTACTAGTAAACATGATCATTCTCTCACAGGTGAAACACAAATGAAATGTTCATACCTCTTGAAACTTTGCATCGGCTTTCATGCAGATGTTTTTAGTAGCTCTCAGGATGGCCGTGTACGTGATCTCCTGATGGTTTTTAGATTTGTCTTTTTTCAAGATGTGAAAGCTGTGAGCCCCGATTAGGAGAGCCGGCAGCAGGAGGAATGCTCTGCTCATTCTCAGACGATTGTGAGGAAAAAACCCCTCCGTCAATCTGAGAAAGGCTTCACCGCGCTGCTTAATTTAAACACCGTCATTTAAATTGATATCGAGAAAATTTGCAGTTACGACCAGATATGAACATTTGAATATCACTACGTTACGGAAATAATCTGATAATAATAAAACGTACAGCTGAAGTCAGACTTAATAATTACATTTTCATTCTTTTATATTTTTCTCAACACATTTCTAATCATAATAGTTTAATAACTCATCTCTAATAACTGATTTATTTTCTCTCTGTCATGATGACAGCACATAATATTAGACTAGATATTCTTCAAGACACTTCTATACAGCTTAAAGTGACATTTAAAGGATTAACTAGGGTAATTAGGGTAAAGTTAGGGTAATTAGGCAAGTAATTGTATAACAGTGGTTTGTTCTGGAGACAATCCCAAACAAATATTGCTTAAGGGGGCTAATAATATTGACCTTAAAATGGATTTAAAGCTGCTTTTATTCTAGCCAAAATAAAACAAATAAGACTTTCTCCAGAAGAACAAATATTATAGGAAATACTGTGAGAAATTTCCTGAATCTGTTCAACATCATTTGGGAAATATTTGACAAACTATAAATATTGCACGGGAGGGCGAATAACGTTCCCCTTAACTGTATATAAAATATGATGGTTATTATGCAGTATTCATTTTGTATAACCACACTTTTACTACAAATACCATGGCAAAACTATGGTTGGACTTTTAACCATAGCATGGTTGTGGTCATATTACGCACAAGTTAATGATAGCCTTTTAAAGAGCTTTTGGTGCTGTGCCTTGTCATAGTCATATAATTCAGCACTTTTATTTCTCTGAGCACCCAGTCGAGACTGATTTGTATGCTTCTGAACAAATATATTTCATATTAGGTGGCTCAGCGGTTAGCACTGTGGCCTCACAGCAGGAAGGTCACTGGTTCGAGTCCCGGCAGGGTCAGTTGGCATTTCTGTGTGGAGTTAGCATGTTCTCCCAGTGTTGGTGTGGGTTTCCTCCGGGTGCTCCGGGTTCCCTCACAGTCCAAATCCATGCGCTATAGGGGAATTGATGAACTAAATTGGCCGTGGTGTATGCTGGAATAGTCGGCGGTTCATTCTGCTGTGGCGACTTCTGATTGAAATAACCCAAAGTTGGGTTTGCTCAAGTTGTAAAATATGCCGGGCTCTACCCAATTGATTTGTGTCGGGAAAACATTAATAAGTCATTATTTTTTACAAATTTAAGTGGATCGAACATGAAACATTTAAGTACCCCCCCCCCCCCCCCCAAAAAAAAAACAAACCTCAATAATTGTGTTGTTTCAGCTCATTTTAGTAGTTATCAAACAGCGTTTTGAGTGTAGTATTTGACCCAACGTTGAGTTATGACAACCCAGCATTTATAGAGTATGTAGATAAAGTAATTTTACTAGATTTTCTGATTCTCTTCTAAAAACAATTGCGAATAACTATATGGGGTATATAGAAAAATTGGTAACACTTCATAACTACCTATTATAAATCATTTATTAAGCATTAGCAAATAGTTACTTGATTACTTGTTAAGCATTAACTCTACATTAAGCAGTTTATAAATACAGCTGTATTCTAGCCTTAAACACACATGTATAAAGTGCTTAATGATTGTGATTTCATACTTTGAAAATGATGAATTTTTCATTACTGAATTCAGTATTGCGTTATAGATCTCAAATATTAAGTTGTTACAACTTTACTTTGTTTTATTGCGTGGACTTTGATGCTGGGATCATGCAAATCGTATTTAAAAAGTATCCAAATTCTCTGGTCAGATAAAAGCTCTACAAGGCCATGCCAAGACGTTTACCTGCGTACACACGACAGCGCTTATCATTCACACGCACACATGCAAAACCCAGAGAGCTCATTGGCTGAGGTGTGTGTAATCCAAGCTAATTTGTTATTCAAACAACGCAATTAACAGAATATGTTAGAAAGTAAAATGAGGCTGATAGAGGTCACGACAGTGATGAATTAATACTCAAAAGCTTCCTTTGTGTTTTTGAGAAGACATTAAAAAATACTAATTAATAGGAAATACTACAGTGTTTCTTGTACCACACTATAGTAACATGTATTATGCAATATACAGTTGACCTCAGAGTTATTCGCCCTGCTGTGTTTTTCAAATATTTCCCAAATGATGTTTAACAGTTTCAGGAATTTCTCACAGTATTTCCTATAATATTTTTTCTTCTGGAGAAAGTCTTATTTGTTTTATTTCGGCTAGAATAAAAGCAGATTTTATTTTTTAAAAGCCATTTTAGGGTCAATATTATTAGCCCCCTTAAGCTATATTTGTTTGGGATAGCCTACAGAACAAACCACTGTTATACAATGACCTGCCTAATTACCCTAACTTTACCCTAATTACCCTAGTTAAGCCTTTAAATGTCACTTTAAGCTGAATTCTAGTAAAATATCTGAGAGGGGTCTGGCTGCAGAATCGAAGAAGTGCAATCTGAGCTGCATCTGATGCTTTTTAATGGGCTCACCTAACCCCACTCCTAACTCTACCCCTCACAGTGATGTCACTCGCTCCATTTGAGGTTTCCTCCGGGTGCTCCGGTTTCCCCAACAGTCCTAAGACATGTGGCGTAGGTGAATTGGGTAAGCTAAAATTGTCCGTAGTGTACGAGTGTGAATGAGTGTGTGTGGATGTTTCCCAGTGATTCCCTCTGCCTAAAACATATGCTGGATAATTTGGAGGTTCATTCCGCTGTGGCGACCCCAGAAGAGACTAAGCCGAAAAGAAAATGAATGAATACATGAATCATGGCAAAGACAAAATAAATCAGTTGTTAGAAATTAGTTATTAAAACTATTATATAAATAATGTTAATAAAAACTATTAAGGGGCTAATAATATTGTTCCTAAAATGGGTTTTAAAAAATTAAAAACTGCTTTTATTCTAGCTGACATAAACCAAATAGGACTTTCTCCAGAAGAAAAAACATAATCAGACATGCTGTGAAAATTTCTTTGGTTTGCTCCGCTGTCACCACGGCGACTGCAGAATCACCAATACAGATTAATTAGTGAACAGTGCTGTCACCATGGCGACTGCAGAATCGGCAAAACAGATTAATTACTAAACACCACTGTCACCACGGCGACTGCAGAATCGGCAAAACAGATTAATTACTAAACACCGCTGTCACCATGGCGACTGCAGAAGCGGCAAAACAGATTAATTACTAAACACCGCTGTCACCACGGCGACTGCAGAATCGGCAAAACAGATTAATTACTGAACAGTGCTGTCACCATGGCGACGGCAGAATTGGCAAAACAGATTAATTACTAAACACCGCTGTCACCACGGCGACTGCAGAATTGCCAATACAGATTAATTACTGAACAGTGCCGTCACCACGGCGACTGCAGAATCGCCAATACAGATTAATTACTAAACACCACTGTCACCACGGCGACTGCAGAATCGGCAAAACAGATTAATTACTAAACACCGCTGTCACCACGGCGACTGCAGAAGCGGCAAAACAGATTAATTACTAAACACCGCTGTCACCACGGCAACTGCAGAAGCGGCAAAACAGATTAATTACTGAACAGTGCTGTCACCATGGCGACGGCAGAATCGGCAAAACAGATTAATTACTAAACACCGCTGTCACCACGGCGACTGCAGAATTGCCAATACAGATTAATTACTGAACAGTGCTGTCACCACGGCGACTGCAGAATCGCCAATACAGATTAATTACTGAACAGTGCTGTCACCACGGTGACTGCAGAATTGGGAAAACAGATTAATTACTAAACAGCGCTGTCACCACGGCGACTGCAGAATCACCAAAACAGATTACTTACTAAACACTGCGGTCACCACGGCGACTGTAGAGTAGCCAAAACAGATTGCTTACTAAACACCGCTGTCACCACGGCGACTACAGAGTCACCAAAACAGATTATTACTAAACACTGCTGTCACCACGGTGACTGCAGAATCGCCAATACAGATTAATTACTGAACAGTGCTGTCACCATGGCGACTGCAGAATCGCCAATACAGATTAATTACTGAACAGTGCTGTCACCATGGCGACTGCAGAATCGCTAATACAGATTAATTACTGAACAGTGCTGTCACCACGGTGACTGCAGAGTCACCAAAACAGATTGCTTACTAAACACCGCTGTCACCACAGCGACTACAGAGTCGCCAAAACAGATTACTTACTAAACACCGCTGTCACCACGGCGACTGCAGAGTCACCAAAACAGATTGCTTACTAAACACCGCTGTCACCACGGCGACTACAGAGTCGCCAAAACAGATTACTTACTAAACAGCGCTGTCACCACGGCGACTGCAGAGTCGCCAAAACAGATTACTTACTAAACACCGCTGTCACCACGGTGACTGCAGAGTCGCCAAAACAGATTACTTACTAAACACCGCTGTCACCACGGCGACTACAGAGTCGCCAAAACAGATTACTTACTAAACACCGCTATCACCACGGCGACTACAGAGTCACCAAAACAGATACTTAATGATGAAAATGACTTGATAAAATGACTTGAGGGGTGACACGGTGGCTCAGTGGTTGGCACTGTGGCCTCACAGCAAGAAGGTCATTGGTTCGAGTCCTGGCTGGGTCAGTTGGCATTTCTGTGTGCATGTTCTCCCTTTGTTGGCGTGGGTTTCCTCCGGGTGCTCCGGTTTCCCCCACAATCTAAACACATGCACTATATGGAAATTCAATAAATTGGCCCTAGTGTATGAGTGTGTGTGCATGTGAGTGTGTATGGGTGTTTTCTAGTTCTGGGTTGCAGCTGGAAGGGCATCCACTGCGTAAAACATAATCTAGAACAGTTGGCAGTTCATTCCGCTGTGGCGACCCCTAATAAATAATGGACTAAGCTCAAGGAAAATGAATGAATGAATGAAAATGACTTGATAAAGTGATGAAGTCTGCGTATCGTCCTCAGATAGTCTTCACAGCAGCTCATGGAGCCATATCTATTCAAATGCTCATATCTTAAGGTGACGTTGCAAACGTTCTTCATATCAGTAAACGATGCTGTATAAATGATCAGGCACGCTGCAGGAGAAAGTCAAGCTTGCAGATCTTGACAATCGTCTGAGAATGAGCCGAGTGTTTCTCCTGCTGGCCCTCCTCATCGAGGCTCAAACCTTCCACATCAAGGAAAAACCAAACTCTAAAAACCATCAGGACATCACAAGCATAGCCATCCTGCGCGCCACCGCCAACATCTGCAAGAGCGCCGACGGAAACTTCGTAACGGTGAGCATGTAAAAAATATCTGACAATGAACATGTTCTGGGTTTTCTGTTTGTTTCTGGATGTGAATTGCATTATGGGATGTTGATCTCTTCCTTTTTGATGTTGAAAATTCAACTCTAGTTTAACAAAGTCACTTTTCTTGACATTTTAGTCGTTTTAAATAATATCTTTATTCCAGACGCTGGTACAAAAGACAGACAAAACAATGCAAACCACTCAATATACACCAAAAAAGACACTTATGCCAATATTTCATCAAAGCTGACTGATAACGCACCTCAGTAGGGTTTATCAACAACATTAAAATGCTATTTTAGATCTGGCTTATAGATCAACTTTCTCATCAGAGCAAAAAAGGATCGAACTCTTACCTTTACTAACATTTAAACATTTTAAAATAATAATATAAGGTATGAGGAACAATATCCACAGAAATAAGTCTGTAAAATAACTGAAAATGTGCTGCAGTTTATGCAAATAAACAAACCCGCTTATTGTTTTCATAATTTCTGTTTAACGGAGAGATTTCTTTAACACATTTCTAATCATAATAGTGTTAATAACTCATCTCTAATAACTGATTTATTTTCTCTTTGTCATGATGACAGTAAATAATATTAGACTAGATATTCTTCAAGACACTTCTATACAGCTTAAAGTGACATTTAAAGGCTCAACTAGGTTAATTAGGGTAAAGTTAGGGTAATTAGGCAAGTTATTGTATGAAGATGGTTTGTTCTGTAGACTATTGGAAAAAATATAGTTTAAAGGGGCTAATAATATTTATCATAAAATGATTCATAAAAAATATAAAACTGCTTTTATTCTAGCCGAAATAAAACAAATAAGACTTTTTCCAGAAGAAAAAATATTATCAGACATACTGTGAAAATTTCCTTGCTCTGATGAACATCATTTGGGAAATATTAAAATAAATATTAATAATTCTGACTTCAACTGTATATATATATATAAATTAGAAAATGAGATTAATACACTACACCAGAAAGTTGCATGAATAAGCTTTTCGGTAATGTTTGATTTGTTAGAATTGGACAATATTTGGCTCAAATTGCGAATCTGAAAATTAAAGCAAAGTTTGCAGCAATGCATATTACTAATCAAAAATACAGGTCCCACTTTATATTAAGTGTCGCTTATACCTGTGAACTTACACTGTAGTTACATACTACTTACACACCATGTATGTACACACTGGTACATAGTATTTACTTGCGTAATACTGGTGTAACTACACTCTCAGATATAAAGGTACAGGAGCTGTCACTGGGGCAGTACCTTTTTAAAAGATACATATTAGTACCCAAATAGTCTGCAGTGGTACCTAAAAGGTGCATATTAGTACCCAAATAGTCTGCAGTGGTACCTAAAAGGTGCATATTAGTACCCAAATAGTCTGCAGTGGTACCTAAAAGGTGCATATTAGTACCCAAATAGTCCACAGTGGTACCTAAAAGGTGCATATTAGTACCCAAATAGTCCGCAGTGGTACCTAAAAGGTGCATATTAGTACCCAAATAGTCCACAGTGGTACCTAAAAGGTGCATATTAGTACCCAAATAGTCTGCAGTGGTACCTAAAAGGTGCATATTAGTACCCAAATAGTCCCCAGTGGTACCTAAAAGGTGCATATTAGTACCCAAATAGTCCACAGTGGTACCTAAAAGGTGCATATTAGTACCCAAATAGTCTGCAGTGGTACCTAAAAGGTGCATATTAGTACCCAAATAGTCTGCAGTGGTACCTAAAAGGTGCATATTAATACCCAAATAGTCCACAGTGGTACCTAAAAGGTGCATATTAGTACCCAAATAGTCTGCAGTGGTACCTAAAAGGTGCATATTAGTACCCAAATAGTCTGCAGTGGTACCTAAAAGGTGCATATTAGTACCCAAATAGTCCACAGTGGTACCTAAAAGGTGCATATTAGTACCCAAATAGTCTGCAGTGGTACCTAAAAGGTGCATATTAGTACCCAAATAGTCCCCAGTGGTACCTAAAAGGTGCATATTAGTACCCAAATAGTCCACAGTGGTACCTAAAAGGTGCATATTAGTACCCAAATAGTCCACAGTGGTACCTAAAAGGTGAATATTAGTACCCAAATAGTCCACAGTGGTACCTAAAAGGTGCATATTAGTACCCAAATAGTCCACAGTGGTACCTAAAAGGTGCATATTAGTACCCAAATAGTCCACAGTGGTACCTAAAAGGTGCATATTAGTACCCAAATAGTCCACAGTGGTACCTGAAAGGTGCATATTAGTACCCAAATAGTCCACAGTGGTACCTGAAAGGTGCATATTAGTACCCAAATAGTCCACAGTGGTACCTGAAAGGTGCATATTAGTACCCAAATAGTCCACAGTGGTACCTGAAAGGTGCATATTAGTACCCAAATAGTCCACAGTGGTACCTAAAACGTGCATATTAGTACCCAAATAGTCCACAGTGGTACCTGAAAGGTGCATATTAGCACCCAAATAGTCCACAGTGGTACCTAAAAGGTGCATATTAGTACCCAAATGTACCTAAAAAGTACCTTTGAGGTACCATTATGGACCCTTCAGGTACAAATATGTACCTTTTGAAAAGGTACTGCCCCAGTGACAGCTCCTGTACCTTTATATCTGAGAGTGTACACACATGTAACAACACACTGAATAATTTGTCTAAGTTCAAATGTGTAACAGGACATTGGTAACAACACTAAAAAAGTAAACATCTGTGCATTGTGTAACAACCACCATGTACTTGCAGGTGTTTTCCCACTTCCACTCCTGTTTGCACATCATGTACTTCTGAACGCTGTATTAGAATAAGAATGGCAGAATTAACGCTGCATTAGAAGGTTTTACTCTGTGATACTAGTGTAATTACAGGGTAAATCCTGAGCAACTGTCCACTTAATATAAAGTGTAAAATGGTCACAGATTACTGTGTAATATATTAAACCTAAGCCATTGTGCAACTGTTTAACAACAGCAAACTTCAGCCAAAAAACTATAGGTATATATTGAAATAAACAAATGCCTTACGTGTATATGTTGTTTTAAGGTAAATTGTAGAATCACATCAGTAATTCACATTAAAAGTGTAGTTTAATAAAGATTGTGTTACCAATTTCAAGGAGTTTCATCAAGGAGTTTCTGTCTTGGGCCACGTGAAAGTAAAAGGAGACATGCCTGAAGTGATAGCAGCCGGAAGCACTGTAGTTTTTAACGGATGTGTCAAAATTATTGGGCCACTCTCAGAGACTTGTATAACAATTGAACCCTCAGTATCTTCAGTATCTGCCTGGTGGATTACTCAGTATCTTCAGTATCTGCCTGGTGGATTACTTGTGGCCAGCAGTTTGCATTCTCTACCTGCAAAACACAACGTCTAAATACCAGTAGTGCTGAGAAATGACACAAATTGATTTAACAATGTCCTGCAATGCACATCGCTCTTCTGCAATGTCCTGTTACACACTTGAACTTACACATACTATTAAGTGTGTAGTTACATGTGTGTAGTTACACCAGTATTACACAAATAAATACTATGTACCAGTGTGTGCATACACTGTAGTTACATACTACTTATACATCTAGTTACCATGTAAGTTCACAGATATAAGCGACACTTGATATAAAGTGGGACCAAAATACATATTAATATATTTATGGATGCAAACTTACAAAATGTCTTCATGAAACATGATCTTTACCTAATATTGGAATCTTTTTTGGCATAAAAGTTATCAATAATGTTGACCCATCCAGAGTTTTATTATTAAACAAATGAACTGTGCAGCACAAGACAAAATTATTCAGCCTTCTGTGAACTTATCATTATTTTTCAAACATTTCCCAAGTGTTTCCCAGTACTGGGTTGCAGCTGGAAGGGCATCCACTGCATAAAACATATGCTGGAATAGTTCATTCCGCTGTGGCGACGCCTGGTAAATAAGGGACTAAGCCGAAGGAAAATGATTGAATGAATGAATGAAAATGACTTGACAAAACGATGAAGTCTGCATATCGTTCTCAGATAGTCCTCTTAGCAACGCATGGAGCGATTATCTATACAAATGCTCATATCGTTGACATATAACCCATGATAGAAAAGGGACTAAGCCAAAGGAAAAGGAATGAATGAGGAATGAATTTCACAAGTGAATTCTATGAACACATTTCTAATCATAATAGTTTTAATAACTCATCTCTAATCACTGATTTATTTTATCTTCATGATGACAGTAAATAATATTAGACTAGATATTCTTCAAGATATTAGTATTCAGCTTAAAGTCACATTTAAAGGCTTAACTAGGTTAATTAGGGTAAAGTTAGGGTAATTAGGCAGGTCATTGTATAACAGTGGTTTGTTCTGTAGACTATCCCAAACTAATATAGGTTAAGGGTCTTACCTAAGTCCTAGCTGGAAAAATCATGTGAATGTTGTGTGTTAATTTGTGATATTTTATGCATGTCTATTTATGTATCTGCCATTTTGGCCAGGACCCCTGGTAGAAGAGATTCATATCTCAATGGAAAATTCCTGGTAAAATAAAGGATAAATAAAAAAGGGGGCTAATAATATTGACCTTAAAATGGTTCACAAAAAAACAACCCAGGCTCATTCTGGATACGTAGTCCGGAGGACGTTTCTGGAGACCGCGAAATACGTCCCGGGAGGTACGTATTTTTGCAGTCTTTGGTTTTCGCGAATCCACGAGAGGCCGCTGTGTGCGCTTTTTGGCTTCTCAGACGTCTCCCGCGAGTGCCATTCGCGCCTGCGCTGTTCTCGTGTAAACCCACCAGAGGCCGTTGTCAAACGAACGTCTGTCTGTCCGACTGGCTGAATGATTGACTGGGCGACCGGCCAATCGGCCAGCCGACCCACCCTCCTCCTTCCCTGAACCAAACCAATTTTACCGATTGACCCGTCCGCCCTAAACCCAACCAACGATTTACAAAAGCCGTCCAGAAAAAGAAAAGCCCTCGTCCAATTTTTTTTTTTTTGCACGTTTTCGGATTTTACCACACTCTCACCCTGTTATGAACCTCTTCTCTTTATTTCTTGGATTCTGTTTTAGTCTTACCTGATTTTTGGACCCGCTCTTCCCGGACACGAACCTGCTCGTCGTCGTCATGGTCAATTTCAATTCAATTCAATTCACCTTTATTTGTATAGCGCTTATACAATGTAGATTGTGTCAAAGCAGCTTCACATAAAGCTCACATTCAGCTCCTCTCTGCGTCTCGAGTCCGCCGACGCACAGGATGAGCTAACCGGACAAACTGGTCGCGGCGGGAAAGCCCTCCACACGAAGGTAAGCGGTCAGCCGGCGAGCGCTAAAAGGAACGGCGTCACACCGCACTGTAGCATTCGCTTAAAAAACTAAATGCATCCATACGTACCTCCGGCTACATAATTCGCGGTCTCCAGAAACGTCCTCGGGACTACGTTTTCAGAATGAGCCTGGGTTGCAAAAAAATGAAGAACTGCTTTTATTCTAGCCAAAATAAAAGAAATAAGACTAATAAAGTCAAATAAAAGGGCTAATTGTGTCGTTCTCTCATCATTTACTCACCATAAAGTTGTTCAGAAACTGTTTGAGTTTTGAATAAAAAAAGAAGATATTTTGAAGAATGTTGATTGAACTTCCATTATTTTCCCTTTTAACAATAGAGGTAAACTGCTGCCTTCAGCATGATTATTATCAATAATATTTTGTGCGAACACAAAAGAAAACTCATACTGGTTTTGGAGAAACATGATGGCAAATAATAATGATTACATTTTAAAATTTGGGATGGTTTTCAGTAGTAGATCAGACAGATTTTCGTCTTGAGGAAAAAAAAAACAACCTGTAAAATTTATCAATAAATGGACAGGTTTGAACAACGTAGTGGACTAATTTAAAGGCACAATGTGTACGTGTGTGTGTTTTTTAACCCTTATATTGGGGATGTTTTCATTCACTCAGGGATGATTTTGAGTCTTAATTTGGCCATAACTTTCTCTGTTTCAGCTAGCAGAATGATTTGAGAAAATGCTTTGAAGTTTTTAAAGAACTCAACACGCTGGGCATGTACTACCCCTTTTGTTATGTTCGGGATGAAAACATCCACTGAGTTAAACTGCTGTCAAAATGCATCAGATTAATATTATTATAAAACTGTTAATTAACCTCAGTCCTGACCAAAACTACTAAACTGTTTAAAAACGGCAGGATTTAACTCTTGAATTGCCAAATTCATTGATTTGGCGAAACTCACACACACACACACACACACACACACGCGCACACGCACACACACACATAATGATGTATTCTCAATATGAAAAGTAATTGTGGACTGGATTTTTATTTGACCTTGTTGTCACAGTCTTGGACATGTGAAGCAACATTGCTTTTGATGCATTGTTTTTGAATGATTTTCATTTTTCTCTCCCTACTTTACAGTTGGCTGTTTTTCCCAATTTGACTTCCATTATAAGCACATTTGATGGTGCATAAATACACAGTCTTTGTTTATTTACTGCACGTTCTGAGAGCGGAGATGCATATTTAGATTTTGTTTTTCATTTTTTCCATCTGTTAATCAACCTCAGTCCTGATCAAAACTATTAAATTGCTCAGAAAACGACAGGATTTTAACTCCTTAATTACCAAATTCATAAACGATGTCACTGATTTGGTGAAAAACACACACAAAATGGCGTATTTTCAATATAAAAAGTAATCGTGGACTGGATTTATTTTCCTTTTATTACAGTCTTGGACATGAGTAACACCATTACCTTTGATGCATTGTTTTTAATTAATTTTCATTGTTTTTCACCCTAATTGACTGTTGGTGGCTGTTTTGCCCCTTTGACTTCCATTATGAGCACATTTGATGTGCAGAAATACAGTCTTTGTTTTTGTTTACTGCATGTAGTTCTGAGATGTTAATTAACTTCAGTCTTGATCAAAACTACTAAATCGTTTAGAAAATGACAGGATTTAACTCTTTAATTGCCAAATTCATATATGATGTCACTGAATTGGTGAAGAAAAATAAAATAAATAAATTAATCACACAAAATGGCGTATTTCAATATAAAAAGTAATCGTGGACTGGATTTATTTTCCTTTTATTACAGTCTTGGACATGAGAAACACCATTACCTTTGATGCATTGTTTTTAATTAATTGTCATCATTTCTCTCCCTAATTGACTGTTGGTGGCTTTTTTTGCCCCTTTGACTTCCATTATGAGCACATTTGATGTGCAGAAATACACAGTCTTTGTTTTTGTTTACTGCATGTAGTTCTGAGATGTTAATTAACCTCAGTCTAGATCAAAACTACTAAATTGTTTAGAAAATGACAGGATTTAAGTCTTTAATTGCCAAATTCATAAATGATGTCACTGAAATGGTGAAAATAAATAAATAAATAAATAAAAATCACACAAAATGGCGTATTTCAATATAAAAAGTAATTGTGGACTGGATTTATTTGTACTTTTTATCAGTCTTGGACATGTGAAACACCATTACCTTTGATGCGTTGTTTTTGACTAACTTTTTTTCTCCCTCACTGACTGTTGGTGGCTGTTTTTGCTCCATTGACATCCATTATAAGCACATTTGATGGTGCATAAATACACAGTCTTTGTTTTTGTTTACTCCATGTAGTTCTGAGAGCTGAGAATCAACCTCAGTCCTGATCAAACCTATTGAACTGTTTAAAAACGACAGGATTTTAACTCTTTAATAGCCAAATTCATAAATGATGTCACTGATTTGGTGAAAAATACACACAAAATGGCGTATTTTCAATATAAAAAATAATCGTGGACTGGATTTATTTGTACTTTTTATAAGTCTTGGACATGAGTAACACCATTACCTTCGATGCATTGTTTTTAATTAATTTTCATCGTTTTTCTCCCTAATTGACTGTTGGTGGCTGTTATTGCCTCTTTGACTTCCATTATGAGCACATTTGATGTGCAGAAACACAGTCTTTGTTTTTGTTTACTGCATGTAGTTCTGAGATCCGAGATGCAGATTTAGATTTGTGTTTTTCAAACATTTATTTTACATAAATCTGTTAATTAACCTCAGTCTAGATCAAAACTACTAAATTGTTTAGAAAATGACAGGATTTAACTCTTTAATTGCCAAAATCATAAATGACGTCACTGAATTGGTGAAGAAAAATAAAATAAATAAATAAATCACATAAAATGGCGTATTTCAATATAAAAAGTAATTGTGGACTGGATTTATTTGTACTTTTTATCAGTCTTGGACATGTGAAACACCATTACCTTTGATGCGTTGTTTTTGACTAACTTTTTTCTCCCTCACTGACTGTTGGTAGCTGTTTTTGCTCCATTGACATCCATTATAAGCACATTTGATGGTGCGTAAATACAGTCTTTGTTTTTGTTTACTCCATGTAGTTCTGAGAGCTGAGAATCATCCTCAGTCCTGATCAAACCTATTGAACTGTTTAAAAACGACAGGATTTTAACTCTTTAATAGCCAAATTCATAAATGATGTCACTGATTTGGTGAAAAATACACACAAAATGGCGTATTTTCAATATAAAAAGTAATTGTGGACTGGATTTGTTTTTAGCTTTTTACCATAATCTATACACTAGAACAAAAGCAGATTTTAATTGTTTTAAAGCCATTTTAAGCTCAATATTATTAGCCCCCTTAAGCAATATTAGTTTTGGATTGCCTACAGAACAAACCACTGTTATACAATGACTTCCCTATCTACCATAACTTTACCCTAATTAACCTAGTTACCCTTTAAATGTCACCTTAAGCTGAATGCTAGTATCTTGAAGAATATCTCAAGCACATACCACTGCTTTTGTTTTGAATGTACGCCCTCTAGTGGCGAAATGGCTTTAAACGTCATCACATATTTACTGACTAGACATTCTGTGTGTGTATTTTATGCAGCCAAAACAACTGAACCCAAAGACGCTCGCGATGGCCTGCAAAAAAGACGCCTTTAAAAGCAACTTTGAAGCGGGTATAAAGACGATCATCACCCACAACGTCAACACAGACCTCAAGCATCCGTTCACCGCAATGATGCATTTCGACGGCGAGAGCTTTCTGGACGGGAAAAACCTGATCATCAAGGGAATGGAGAAGATCACAGAGCTGCTGAATCAGCAAAAGTTTGAAGATGCACGGCAGACTCTCGGAGCGATCATGCACACTCTACAGGTGAGTCTGACTGAAGGAAATATTTGTGTAGTGTGGTGGGAAGAGTTGCTGTTAAACGTAATACGTTACAATCTTCAATTACTTCTATCACGTAATCTGTTATAATATTTATGTGGTACATTTTTCATCTGGGCTAGACTTGCTTGCTTTTAATAATACTAATAATTTAATAGTACTGAATCTGTTTTTGAGCAAGTGAGATGACATTCACAGGGGTCAGGGGTCTGCAACTCTCACATGGTCACCCGCTAAGCAGGGCTGAGCCTGGCCAGTACCTGGATGGGAGACCACATGGGAACGCTAGGCTGCTGCTGGAAGTGGTGTTAGTGAGGCCAGCCGGGGGTGCTCAACCTGCGTTCTGTGTGGGTCCTAATGCCCCAGTATAGTAAAGGGGACTCTAAACTGCTCTGGCAATTAACCTGCGGCCTGTGTGGGTCCTTATGCCCCAGTATAGTGAAGGGGACTCTAAACTGCTCTGTTAGAGCCGTCTTTCAGATGAGACGTTAAACCGAGGCCCCGACTCTCTGTGGTCATTAAAAATCCCAGGATGTCCTTTGAAAAAGAGCAGGGGTTTAACCCAAATTTGCCCACTGGCCTCTGTCCATCATGGCCTCCGAACAATCCCCATAACATGATTGGCTTCATCACTCTGTCTCCTCTCCACCAATCAGCTAGTGTGTGGTGGGCGGTCTGGTGCAATTTGGCTGCCAATGCATCTTCCAGGTGGATGCTGCACACTGGTGGTGGACGAGGAGATGTGTAAAGCGCTTTGAGTGCCCAGAAAAGCGCTATATAAATGTAAGGCATTATTATTATTCTGTTCACTGAATTACACTTATATTACAAAGATTCAGTTATTTTCTGTGCTCATTAGACTCAGAAGTAAACGCCCACTGCTCTGATTGGCTAACAGTTTTGCATATTATCTTCCATAAAGGCGGGGCTTATCCACTTCATTAAATCGCAGTTTTAAACATTGCTAAACCAATGGTTTTGAGGTGTTGCTAGAAGGGATACAGCTGGAGATTGGCATCATGGCTGTGCAGCCGACAAATCTGCAGCAACTGCGTGATGTGAAGTTAATAAACATAAATTGACCATCATTTTAAATAAAATTTATTTGTACTTCAGTAAACATAAACAAACCATCTTAATTAAACTTAACACTGCCTTTGTTATTTTTATATGTCTTTCAGAACCAGTTGGGGTATGTTTGCTGGAAGGATTCAGCAAGGGATTGTTGTTTTTTGGAGGATTTTATTACCTTCTCTGCTCTCCTGCCTTCAGACAGTAATATTGCTGGGTGATAGCGCCGCAAATGTGCAGTCATGTTGGCAGCTTTTCCATTTGAGTAGGCTATACGTGTAACCCAGGGGTGTCCAAACTCGGTCCTGGAGGGCAAGTGTCCTGCAGATTTAAGCTCCAACTTGCTTCAACAGACCTGCAAGGATGTTTCTAGACTGTCTAGTACAGGCATGGGCAAACTCGATCCTCGAGGGCCGGTGTCTCTGCAGAGTTTTGCTCCAACACTAATCAAACACACCTGAACACCCTAATTAGTGTCTTTAAGATCACTAGAAAGCTACAAGCAGGTGTGTTTGATTAGGGTTGGTGCAAAACTATGCAGGGACACCGGCCCTCCAGGATCGAGTTTGCCCATCCCTGGTCTAGTAAGAGCTTGATTAGCTAGCCCAGGTGTCTCTTATTGGGATTGGAACTAAACTTTGCAGGACACCAGCCCTCCTGGACCGAGTCTGGACATACCTAGTGTAACAGAAATGTCCCCACACCGTAGATTTGAAAGACACCGGCGCTTTCTCGTACTGTTACCTTAGCCTCACCGCCGCTCGCCATGTTCAAGTATGGAATGATGGTTAAGCGACCCCTAGACTTTAGAGCATATGATTCGATATGTACTCGTGGGGAGGAGTTTCCTCATCTCAGATTGTAGACTTACAAACAGTCAATTCGGAGAGAAATAAAACGCACATCTCACATGACTTGTACTGCATTGTTTCCTCCAACACTGTCAGTGTGAGCAACAGATCTCAGTTAAAGTGTAAATGCACGATCTGAACATTAGCTCTGAACTAACATGTGTGTGTGTGTGTGTGTATGTGTATAAATGACAGGATTTCTACAGTCACAGTAACTGGATTGAGCTGGGATACACTGAGCCCTGCACTGCCCTCATCAACTTAGAGGAAAACATTCCCAACCCTGCAGGTAACTGTTTGTGTGTGTGTGTGTGTGTGTGTGTGTGTGTGTGTGTGTGTGTGTGTGTGTTTATACAATGATGACTATGTCATTTTGCGTTGATTGTTCGATTTCTATCAAATTCTGTTAGACTCCCCAAACCAAAAGCTCTGTTTATTTCACTGTTATTTTATCTCAGTCGCATTTATATATGCTTGTATTATATTTTATGCAGATGCACTGCCTAGAAAAAGAGTTGGTCATCACAGTCGATCCAAGTTAATGAAATCTTTCCGAATAGAGCTATTCAATTATATTAATATCGCGAAATATGGCAGCAAAACAACATATTGCAATGTCAGATATTTCCAGTATCGTGCAGCCCTAATTTATATAAAACATTTTAATGAGTAAATAAGTTTGTCTTTCCTCCAGATGAAAACACTGACACGTGTGATAATACCGTTCCTGATACAAACACTGGGGCAAAACTGCTGGACACCGTTTTACAAAACAAGATTCTGACGTCAGGATACTTCGGGAAAACCAAAAAACCTGGTAAAGAAACTTTTTTGTGGTACTTTCAAAATCTGCAATCAAATCCACAAACTGAACTCTGTTGTTTGCTAATAGGAAAGTGCAGCCATGGAGGAACTTTAGACTTCACAACTGGCTTCAGGAAAAGCTGGAACGGCATCAATAAAGACGCCAGTGACGCCAGTCATGGTTTACTGCATCATAAAGCGGCAGATGTTGCCATCGCTGCCACCGTGCAGCTGCTGGAGAAAATCCGGAAGAGTAATAATGATGCCAACTACTTCAGGTACACATCTGATGATATCTACCGATATACCAACATCTACTGACAGTGAAAGTGCAACCCCCAATCAGAAAACGTTAGGACAGAATGGAAACACAAATAAAATGATGAAGTAGTGATTTCTAAATTTACTTTGACTTGCATTTCATAGCAGACAATACAAGAAACATTATTCAATGTGTTCCTCATCATTTTTATTCTTTGTTTTTTCAATTTTGGTTCTTGTAACACGTTTCAAAAAAATTTGAGACAGTAAAGCATTTCCCACTCTGTAATGTTTCCATTCCTTTTACAACACTTAAAAGATGTTTAGGGACTGAAGACACCAAGTGATGAACTGTTTCAGGTGTAAGTGTCCCATTTTTCCTGCAAACAAGTCTTAAGGTGGGCAACAGTACGGGGTCTTCATTGTAGCATTTTCCACTTCAAAATGTGCCACACATTTTCTACTGGAGACAGGTTGGGACTGCAGGCAGGCCAGTCAAGTACCTGTATCCTCTTCCTCCACTGTCGGGATCTGTGGTTTAGCAGTGTCGTGTTGAAATATGAATGGGTGTCCCTGGAAAAGAAGGCAGCATATTGTGCTCCTTTCAGCATCAATGATGCCATCCCAGAAGTGCAAGTTACCTTTGCCAAGGGCACTGACACAACCCAATACCATGACAGATCCTGGCTTTTGGACTTGTTGATGGTAAGAGTCTGGATGAAGCTTTTCTTCTTTGGTCTGGAGCACATGACGTCCATTTCGCCCAAACAGTACATGAAATATTGATTCATCTGACCACAGTACATGTTTTCACTGTGTGATGGTCCCTCCGAGCCCAAAGAAGTCGACAGACCTTCTGGACACTGTTAACATAGGGCTTCCTTTTTGCACAGTACAGTTTTCACTGGCATTTGAGGATGTAACTACGTATTGTGGTACTTGACAAAGGTTTGCCAAAGTAGTCCTGAGCCCATGTGATGATATGACAGATGAATGAGGACTCTTGATGCAGTTCCACCTGAGAGATCAGAGATCACGTTTGTTCAGATTAGTTGTTCTTGTCCTTTACTCTCTGAAATTCTTCCAGATTCCTTGAATCTTTTAAACGATGTCCTGCACTGTTGAAGGTGAAATATCCAAATGTCTTCCTCTCTTTCTCTGAGAAACATTGTTTTCAAACATTTCAATCATTTTCTCAGGTATTTGTTGGCAAACTGGCAATCCTCGGCCCATCTTTGCTTCTAAAGGACTAGACCTTTCTTGGATACTACTTTTGTACCAAATTACAAATCACCTGTTGACATCACCTGCTTCACATCACATCATGATTAAACCAGTTTACCCGATTACTGCCTTAAACTGCTCCTGTCACAACTCTTTTTGAAATGTGTTGTGAGAACCAAAATTGAGAATGTTCACGAGGAACACATTAAATAATGTTTGTTGTATTGTCTGCAATGAAATACAAGTCAAAGTAAGTTGGAAAGACCCAACCATTGGGTTCAAACAGTGGTCACCAAACTTGTTCCTGCAGGGCCGGTATCCTGCAGGTTTTAGCTCCAACCCTAATCAAACACACCTGAACGAGCTAATCAAGGTTCTACTAGGTATACTTGAAACATCCAGGCAGGTGTGTTGAGGCAAGTTGGAGCTAAACCCTGCAGGGACACCAGCCCTCCAGGACCGAGATTGGTGACCCCTGGGTTAAAAAGTAAAAAAAAAAAAACATAGTCCATATTTGATCCAACACTGAGTTAAATTAACCCAGCGTTCTTTTAAGTGTACAAGACAAACATCAAAAATGTGCTGTCAGGGCTGCACTGACTGCATTCAAAGTGTTTTAATCTTCTCCTCAGGCTGGTGGGGCTTCATCAGGACAAGCCGAAGGGAAGCCGCTTCTCTATCTTCAGCTCCAAATCAAGAGTTTCAGACGCAAGCGAGCAAAAAATTGAAAACGCTGTTGCATAAAGCCACTTGTCACTGAAAACGTCCTGTACATGCTCATATCAATATTGTCAAATAAATTCTGCTTGCTTGTTGCATCGAGAGTGATTCTGCTTCCAGTACTTGTAGATGTCAGGGAAGAAATCAAAGCAACTGGTAAAACTGTTTACTGAAGCAGAGTTTTCCTACACAGAGCCACAGTTCAATGCAAAGCTATGCAAAATACAGCATGTGTAATCATCATGCGATAGTCAAATCGCAAATTATAATTCGGCAATACTGACGGCTGTTTGTTAGCTTCTCTTGCTAATAGTAAACCTGATAGCATGTGCAGAAATCACATATAATGGCATTTCTTCCCAAACCTCACTTCATAGCTTGAGCCGAGTGTTTGAAATAATCCCTTCTGTGAAGTGTCTTCTTACACAGAATAAATCACGTAATATATAACGTAACAGCATTCTAAGCAGTGACGAAGGTATTGCATCATTACATCAGGACAATTATTATAAGACAAACTCGGATAAACCATCTGCTGTTGTGGTTGTGTGTGGTCTGTCTGATGTCATTTTTCTATATGCGATCTGATTGGATGGGAATCAAGAAACTGATTATTCTCCTTAGCCAATCACCATAGACAAGAAAAAAATAAATGAATGACTGAAGGCAAACAGCGGAGTAAAAGTACAGATACTGCGCTAAAAATGTACTCAAATAACGTCAACTTCTTAAAAAGTCCTAAATTACAGTCATTTGAGTATTTGTAGTGTGTTGCTTTACACCACTGCCTTTAAAGTTGGCATGAAATGGAGTCTTCTTAATTTATTAGCATGTTGTAGTGCTCGTTATAAACGATGTATCTGTGCACGTCAACATTTCAAAATATATATAAATACGTAAATTAACCTACCGCATAATCAATTACCATAACCCTCACATCAAAACAACTTCACTTCTGGTCACATGGAATGACTTTAGGACGGAGCTATCAGTATTTCAGGAAGGAGCTATCAGTCCTATAGGGCGGGGTTATTAGTAAATTAAGGAGGAGCTATCAGTCAATTTAGGGAGGAGCTATCAATCCTTTAGGGCAGGGCTATCAGTAATTTAGGGTGGAGCCATCAGTCCTTTAGGGCGGGGCTATTAGCAATTTAAGGAGGAGATATTAGTCAATTTAGAGAGGAGCTATCAGTCATTTAGGACAGCGCAATCAGTAATTTAAGGAGGAGCTATCAGTTATTTAGGGAGGAGCTATCAGTCCTTTAGGGCAGTGGTTCTCAAACTTTTAAGCCAGCGACCCCCAATGTAAGAACGTCAAGAACTCGCGACCCCCCACTACCAAAACATATCCAAACAATAAAAATAACTTATTTTAAGTTTTATAAACGGATTTATTGCATTTGAAATCAACACTAATCAAAAATAACAAGCAAATATATATATATATATATATATATATATATATATATATATATATATATATATATATATATATATATATATATATATATATATATATATATATATATATATATATATATATATATATATATATGCAGGCGTGAGGAAAATATGTCTCAATGAAGTCCCGTTATCACAAGAAAACACATTTTTATAGCATAATTGAGTGACCAAAAGATACACGGATCGCTCACCGGCCCTGCACGCACTGACATGAATTCATTAATGAATCTGTTAACAATACGTTAACTGTGCTGTGTTCTCACAGATGGTGTCTGATATTACACAGATGCTTTTGACATATACCTTATTATTTGTATACATCATTTTAATAGCAATACCGCTCTTTTCATGAGCTGCAATATTAGTTTAATCTTAGTCAGTGCAAGCCCTTTTGCGATGGTGAACGTGGTGTTAAATTTTACATATAGCTGACAGGGTCTGGCCATTAAATAAAGGATTAAACAGAACCTTTCGTGCTTAAAATGTGTAGATGTGGCAAACTGTTACCTGAAAATTCCGTCCCACAGACTTTACAGTGAATGCTTTAGTTATTATCATAGTAGACTTAAAGCCAGTGGAAGTCTTTTATCCACTCTTCGAAAAAATGTAGATGGTGGATTAACATTTATTCAGCACATGATCAGTAATCAGATGTGCCATTATATGTAGCTTTAGCTGGTTTCTAAAACTAAATCTGTCAGTGTTGTTTTCATTCTCATCTTCAGCACTTCACATTTTCGCGGTTGTATCTCCTGTCATCTGAAGGCAGAAGGCGTTGACTGAATGATTCAGTCTAGAGCAGTGGGCCAATAAGAAAAGCGCGAAGGCGGGACAAGCGTTGCCAGCTTTGTTTACTGCAGCAAGTTGACATGACAACAGTTTTAAACTGTTCCTGAGCACTGCGCTTTAAGTGCAAAGATGCATTCTGCCTGAACGTGTCCTAAATACTTTATGAATTCATCAGTGATATCTTTATAAAATCAGAAAATATCAGCTTTCACTTATAATACTGAAAAATATATATTATAATCACTGAAAATTACACAATTTTTAAATCACTCTTGCGACCCCTTGAAATTATTCTGCGACCCCCGCAGGGGTCGCGACCCCCAGTTTGAGAACCACTGCTTTAGGGCACGGCTATCAGTAAATTAGGGTGGAGCCAACAGTCATTTAGGGAGGAGATATCAGTCCTTTAGGGCAGGGCTATCAGTAATTTAGGGTGGAGCTATCAGTCTTTTATAGTGATGCTATCAGTCATTTAGGGCGGGGCTATGAGTCTTTTATAGCGGTTCTATCAGTCATTTGGGGCGGGGCTATCAGTCTTTTATAGCGGTGTTATCAGTCATTTGGGGCGGGGCTATCAGTCTTTTATAGCGGTGCTATCAGTTATTTAGGGCGGGGCTATCAGTCTTTTATAGCGGTGTTATCAGTCATTTGGGGCGGGGCTATCAGTCTTTTATAGCGGTGCTATCAGTCATTTAGGGCGGGGCTATGAGTCTTTCATAGCGGTTCTATCAGTCATTTGGGGCGGGGCTATCAGTCTTTTATAGCGGTGCTATCAGTTATTTAGGGCGGGGCTATCAGTCTTTTATAGCGGTGTTATCAGTCATTTGGGGCGGGGCTATCAGTCTTTTATAGCGGTGCTATCAGTCATTTAGGGCGGGGCTATGAGTCTTTTATAGCGGTTCTATCAGTCATTTGGGGCGGGGCTATCAGTCTTTTATAGCGGTGCTATCAGTTATTTAGGGCGGGGCTATCAGTCTTTTATAGCAGTGTTATCAGTCATTTGGGGCGGGGCTATCAGTCTTTTATAGCGGTGCTATCAGTCATTTAGGGTAGGGCTATCAGTAATTTAGGGAGGATCTATCTGTCCATTAGGGCGGGGGCTAACAATCATTTAGGGAGTAGCTATTGCTCCTTTAGGGCAGGGCTATCAGTCATTTAGGGAGGAGCAATCAGTTCTTTAGGGCGAGGCTATCAATCATTTAAGGAGGGGCTATCAATCATTTAGGGAGGGGCTATCAGTCATTTAGGGAGGGGCAATTAGTCATTTAGGGAGGGCAATCAGTCATTTAGAGAGGGGCTATCAGTCATTTAGAGATGAACTATCAGTCTTTCAGGACAGAGCTATCAGTCATTTAGGGAAGAGCTATAGGTGCTTTAGGGTGGAGCTATCAGTCATTTAGGGCGGAGCCATAAGTCATTTAGGGAGGCTCTATCAGTCCTTTATGGCTGGGCTATCAGTCATTTAGGGAGGGGCTATCAGTAATTTAGGGCGGGACTATCATTCATTTAGGGTGGGGCTATCAGTTATTTAGGGGAGAGCTATCAGTCATTTAGGGATGAACTATCAGACTTTCAGGGGCGCAGCTATCAGTCACTTAGAGCTATCAGTAATTTAGGGAGGTGCTATCAGTCATTTGGGGCAGTGCTATTATTCCTTTTGGGTGGGGCTATCAGTTATGTAAGGTGGAGCCATCCATCATTTAAGGTGGGGCTATAAGTGATTTAGGGAGAAACTATAAGTCAGTTAGGGAGAAGCTATCAGTCATGTAAGATGGGCTATCGGTCATTTAGGGCAGGAGCTAACAAACATTTAGGGCTGGGGTCTCAAACTCAAATTGGTGGGGGGCCATTTCAGAGACTGACAAATGAAAGAAGGGCCGTCTTAACATCCTGAAGTGATGATGCTTATGATCGCGTGATGTGAAGACTGAGGGGGGTGGATGCTCATGCGAATTGAAGCTGGAGGAGGGAGGAGGAGGGCCAGCAGTTTAATACCTCTGATTTAGGGAGTCGCTATTGATCCTTTAGGGCAGGGCAATCAATCAGTCGGGGCTATCAGTCATTTAGGGAGGAGCAATCAGTCATTTAGGCAGAGGCAATCAGTCATTTAGGCAGAGGCAATCAGTCATTTAGGCAGAGGCAATCAGTCATTTAGGCAGAGGCAATCAGTCATTTAGGGAGGGGCAATCAGTCATTTAGGCAGAGGCAATCAGTCATTTAGGCAGAGGCAATCAGTCATTTAGGGAGGGGCAATCAGTCATTTAGGCAGAGGCAATCAGTCATTTAGGGAGGGGCAATCAGTCATTTAGTGGGGGGCAATCAGTCATTTAGGGAGGGGCAATCAGTCATTTAGGGAGGGGCAATCAGTCATTTAGAAGGGGAAATCACTAATTTAGGGAGGGGAAATCAGTTATTTAGGGAGGGGCTATCAGTCATTTAGGGAGGGGCAATCAGTCATTTAGGGAGGGGCTATCAGTCATTTAGGGAGGGGCTATCAGTCATTTAGGGAGGAGCAATCAGTCATTAAGGTAGGGAGGCTTTCAGTCATTTAGGGATGGGCTACCAGCTATTTAGGAAGGGGCAATTAGTCATTTATTGAGAGGCAATCAGTCATTTAGGGCAGGGCTACCAGTCATTAAGGGCAGGGCTACCAGTCATTTAGGGAGGAGCAATCAGTCATTTAGGAAGGGGCAATCAGTCATTTAGTGGGGGGCAATCAGTCATTTAGGGAGGGGCAATCAGTCATTTAGGGAGGGGCAATCAGTCATTAAGGGAGGGGCTATCAGTCATTTAGGGAGGGGCTATCAGTCATTTAGGGAGGGGCTATCAGTCGTTTAGGGAGGGGCAACCAGCTATTTAGGGAGGGGCAATTAGTCATTTATTGAGGTGCAATCAGTCATTTAGAAAGGGGCTATCAGTCATTTAGGGAGGGGCTACCAGCTATTTAGGGAGAGGCTATCAGTCATTTAGGGAGGGGCTATCAGTCATTTAGGGAGGGGCAACCAGCTATTTAGGGAGGGGCAATTAGTCATTTATTGAGGGGCAATCAGTCATTTAGAAAGGGGCTATCAGTCATTTAAGGAGGGGCTACCAGCTATTTAGGGAGGGGCAATCAGTCATTTAGGGAGGGGCTATAAGTCATTTAGGGAGGGGTTATCAGTTCTTTTGGGTGGAGCCTAGTCATAATCAGTCACTAAATCATGCAATGCCCTACTATTTTTTTTTTTATTTCAGGATCGTTTCAAGTGGATGTACATCACAACAGCAGTAAAAAGGAGAATCTTAAGTCCCGTTTCTGACTTTAATTGTTTTGTCATAACAGAAATACATCGGTCACATGATCAGACATGATGAAAGCAGGAAGATTCAGAATTGTAGGTGAAACATTCTCTGACTTTAACTGGGAGGATTTTCAGAGGGTCAAGAGAAGAAAAGAATGGAAAGACGGTGTCAGTGAAGTCGGGTGTGAATGTGTGTAGATGTGTGTCTGTTACAGGATCAGAGAAACACACAGTTCCTCTGTCGTAGTCCAGCTCCACTCTCACACGCTCAAGATTCTGTTTAACATGAAAACAATTGGACGCACTGGAGTCCGGTGAATCCTGTGATGTATTCGCAAAATACTCCACATTTTCCACACTCCAGACATCAGAGTCATAAAAATCCTCCCCCTTCCTTTTTGACGCTGTAGTTACTCCAACAGTCCAATCATCATTATCCTTCACCTCAACATCCCAGCAGTGTTTTCCTGAGCTAAAACCCTCCGATCCCAGAACACACTCAAAATAGTCAAACCTCTCTGGATTATCAGGCAACGGATGTTTGTCTTCGGTCAACCTCACACTGGTCAGATCATCAGACACGATGAGATGAGGATGAGCAGTGTTTGGGTCCAGAATCATCGGAGCTGAAGAGACACAATCAACAGCTGCTTTTACTGTCATGTTCATATTATAACCAAGTGTGAATCAGCGCTGTTCATATAAACTATAATTTGTTATATAATAAATGAACATAACCAGGAATCAGAGAAAGAAATTCAGTATCTTTTACAGCATTTTAAGATGCTTTCCATACATTTTAAGACCTTATGCCAGTTTAGCTTTCAACTGGTAACATTGACAACATTTAACATACAGTATATTTAGAATATACTAAATGTCCAACAACCCTACTGGCTAATCAATTTTGGTACAATTTATGATCACGATTATTTTGGCCATATATATATATATATATATATATATATATATATATATATATATATATATATATATATATATATATATATATATATATATATATATATATATATATATATATACATACACATACACACACAGGGCTTTACATTAACACCCGTCAAATGCGGGTAGATTTCGGTTGTGGTGGGTTAGAGAACCACTCCCACTAGCCACTTTGGCTGGCTGAAACTCATCTTTAAATTGCCAGTGCTGGCTCATCGTCACTACAGATTAGACGGTTAGTTTATGACCGTTTGTCTATATGCGTACAAATGTGATCTTAGAATCGAGAAGCAGCACGACTGACAAAAACAGCTTCTCGCACCAGCAAAAGAAAGCAGATGAATAACGAATGAGAGGATCATGCGCACGGTGAGACAGGCTTTCCTCACTCACTAGCCGCATTTCCACTATCGGGCCAGTGTGAGCCAGGGCTTTAATCGGGCCAGGCCGGGCCAATAGCCCGGGAGGTTGAGAAATGAGGCCGAAATCATGTCGTGTTTCCACTGTCGGGCTAGTTGCTAGCAGCGCGTCACGCAAACACCGCCCCCAGAACGTCCCCCGAATCAAACGTCACACAACCCGTCACACAACCCGCCCACTTCAGCGGGAACAAAAAACTCAAATTATAACCACAAACACAACCTGGCGTCATTACGAGAGCTGGAAGATGGAGAACACCGAAGCGATTGCTTTTTTACTGTTTGTGGTCTGTTGGTGTAAGGCCAGACAGCGATCCCTGGATAAGGACATTCGAGTTCGGCGGCATTTACTTCGAACACAGATTTTGGCTGCAAGGCGCAAAAGAGCAGCCGAGCGACGAGAACGACGATAGCAAAACAAATGTAAGGGAAGGAAAGCATCTTGTCTCCTCTTTACCTGACAGGAAAACTCTGCCTTTGTACGTAACCCCGCCCCGAAGCCCCAGTTGGCCCTCCTTGGCCCAAGGTATTCGGCGGGCCGAAAAAGGCCGGACGCTGGCCCCAAGGAAGCCCCGCTTTGGCCCGATTACGCCCCGGAAGTGATAGTGGAAACGCGACTGGCCTTGGCTCGCCCTGGCTCGCTCGCTTTAGGCGCGATAGTGGAAACGCGGCTACTGACGAGGGCTTTAGTGTCGCGCGCACAGATGATTTGATGCGTGTGAGTGTTTAAAAGCTCCGGTGCCGTTTCCTCACTTGAAGCAATCGTGCCTGGAAACGAAACTAGTGCGAAGCTCGTGCACCCACAGTCCTTTAAGCACTCAAGATTCTTTGTAAGCAGCAGCAGTTGTTGTTGCTTTCGCTTTAACCATTCGTTGAACAGATTATTAATTGGCCTAACATTAACCGTGTGCGCGGCATCATCCTTTAATTATCGCGCACAGAATGTTTTTTACCCGCTTTCTTTAGCTTGCTGTTATTTTTGTTAATATAGTTCAATAAGCATCCTTTACAATAATATTGCTTTACTATGTTGTTGTATGTGTAGTTAACTGGCATACTTAACACACCACTGTGCATAGTTTTAGATGCGTGAGAATATATATATTTTTAATTGTCAGCTGTTTTGTTGAATAAAAAGTGTGTGTATACAGCAGTATTTTGCTTGTTTTGACACATTATTTAAAATTTGTGACAAGGAAATAATTAGTTTGGTGTGGCCAGAGAAAAAAAAAGGTAAACCCCTATTGTGTTGAGCCCTGAAAAGTCCTGTGAAAGAAAACTAATTGCAATGCGACACTTTTTTTAGGAAAGCACAACCCATTTGCTTATCCTCATTGAGTAAGTTCATAAACAAAAAACAGTGAAATGAACGAGGAGGTAAGTGGAAAAAAAACTCAAATCTAAATGAAGTAATTTTAGCATGCCGCAACCCATGCCAAAGTCTAATTTATGCATAAAATATATTTTCCCAATAACAAAATTGTGGCTAGTGAAAATGGCGAGTGGCTAATAATGTTGGAAAACTACTAGCCACAGTGGCTGGTGATCAAAAAAGTTTATGTCAAGCCCTGTATATATATATATATATATATATATATATATATATATATATATATATATATATATATATATATATATATACTAGGGGTTGCATCGACTAGTCGACTAATTATCCGGTTGACTTTAATGCTCTGCTGTGACGTCGACTAGTTTGATTGACGTCGACTAGTCGCACTGCACAGATCACATGGTTTGACCTGAACTACATGGCAGCTTTACAAACGAAGGTGATTCACTGAATGAAACTGCCCTCTAATAATTTAAGGTCACTTTTAAAATAATGTCAGCGTCAAAGATTCACGTGAACTTTGAGTAATTTTAAATCCTCAAAGAGAATCCTGTGACGCTCCAGGGACAGACAAGTCTTCGCTGAGGTCCAGCATTCTCTAGCCTCCGGCGCCTTGACTGCAGCTCTACACAAGACGTTTGGCCAGAGAAGAAATGGTCGTGCCCAACTGAGTCTGGTTTCTCTCCAGGTTTTTTAACTCTTCACTTTCGCTAACTGGTGAAGATTTTTCCTCCCTGCTGTCACCACTGGCTTGCATGGTTCGGGATCTGTAGAGCGGCGCATCGATGGATTTTCTCTTCAGTGTTTGGACTCTCAGTAGTGATTATTAACCACACTGAACTGAGCTAAACTGAACTTAAACACTGAAAACTGAACTACACCGTTTCAGTTTACTATGATCTTCTATGTGAAGCTGCTTTGACACAATCTACATTGTAAAAGCGCTATACAAATAAAGGTGAATTGAACTGAAAGACGCCAGTTATATCGCTCAAATCAAATACCCTAGAGCAGAAGCTAGCCAATCGTGTGTACGCAACCCTGGAAAAGTCATGTGATTGGTTGGTGTCCTCTGCGAAGCGTAGATGCTGACATTATTTCGTGAATAAAAGGTGAAGCGTGCAGAAACCGTGAAGTAGGCAGACGCTAGAGGTGTGACAAACTATATAGCATGTGTAAACGGCATCTCAGGTGAACGTGATGAAGATGTGCAGTGAGGAGACTTCTGATGACCGAGATGAGCCAGTAACAGTGAAAAATACCCAACTTGAGCAGGATTTTGACCAGCTTTCTAGCGCGCATTAAGATAGCGGTCATAATACACATTGCATTCTTAAACACTGCTGATTGGCTATTGTGTTCACGAGCTCAACAGAAATGACTGCGATTGGCTGTGAATGTCATCAGTTTATCACACTTCACTGAAGTTCACCAGATGCAAACACAGATACAGCGATGATGGAGCATTTCAAAGCCACATCCATGAGCGGATCGACACGGCTTTGAAGCGCTCAAGCGACAGCTGGGACAGGAGGCATTTCTGAGTTGGCATGTTCTCCCTGGGTTTGTATGCTATTCCTTCAGGTGCTTTAGTTTCCCCCATAGTGCAAAGATATGTGGTATAGGTGAATTGGATAAAATTGGCCTTAGGTATGAGTGTGTGTGTAAATGACAGAGTGTATGGCTGTAGTGTAGACTCTTACTGTAGCGGACGATGTCCTGCATCTTCTTCCAGACTCTGTACTGCAGGTTCCCCAAGTACTGAGACACATGAATCAAAGCTCCAGAAGGCGTCTGTGAATCCGGCTGTGAGATCTTGATTCTGGAAGAACATTCAGGAGTCAGAACTGCAGTGGTTTTGGCTTCAGAAGCAGAGAGAGCAGAGACGCCAGCAGATCACTCACCTTTCCATTGAGCCTTGAAACTCCTTCAGAAAGCAGACGTCATTGGCTTTCAGCATCTCCTCCGTGTCTCTGATTATGTGTGAAAGAGCTGAGATGTGTGTGTTTATCTCCTCCAGATTCTCCTTCATCATCTGCTTCTTCTGCTCCTCTTCCTCCCTCAGTGCAGTGATTGTAGCTTCTTCTTCATCTCGGAGAAACTGATGAAGCTTCTCAAACTGCTGTTTAATCGGCTTGATCCTGGAAGAAAATCACAGACACTTCAGTCATCTAAAATCAACACTTGATGCTACAGCGGTAATGAAAACGACTCCAGATTGCGTTTGCTCACCGTGATGTGCTGAACTGCTCTCTTAAAATCTCCTTTCAGCTTTTTGCTGTGTTTTAGCTCCTCCTGTAAAGACGTCAGAGCTTTATCGAGCTCCTCCTGGAAGTGAACAAAATAAAAGTATGTAAAATGGTGAATCAACCATTGCACTAGCTGTGTTTCTGTCTAGAGATGTAAATGAGATTAATGCGCTAACCTGGAATATGGCATAAAACATCTGCAAATAAAGTAACGTTTCCATCTAATCAGCTAAAGAGAACTAAATCATCACTTCCTGATCAACTGGAGCAGATATCAGACAGAGAAATGCAGTTGAGTGTGTTGGGATTTGCCACCGTGGTGCTTTTCTTCTCTAATAAATGAGTTGCACCTCAGAAGACGAAGACGAAACGCAATGAACATGGGGAATGCGGTGCTTTTGGAGGCGTGAGATGCTCTTAGGGAGTGTAGACAGATGCTCAAGATAGTTGTGCGCATGTGTTTTTTATTCAATTCAGTTCAATTCACCTTTATTTGTATAGCGCTTATACAATGTAGATTGTGTCAAAACAGCTTCACATAGAAGATCATAGTGAATTGGAACAGTGTAGTTCAGTTTTCAGTGTTTAAGTTCAGTTCAGTTTAGCTCAGTTCAGTGTGGTTTAATAATCACTACTGAGAGTCCAAATATTGAAGAGCAAATCCAACGATGCGCAGCTCTATAGATCCCGAACCATGCAAGCCAGTGGCGACACAATTTATTGCACAATTTCATTCTCAAAAATCCATAATAGGGGCTCTTTAACAGCTGTAGTGTCTGGTCGGTTTAATGACATTAATTGTAAAAGACACAAAACTTCATTTACATATTCGGATATTCCTATGCTTGCAAAAGCAGTTATTAGCAATGAGACGAAAGATAAGAGATGAGAGAGGCCTCTTCAGCAAAGAGCTCGAAGAGGTCAAGGATGATGTACTGAAGTGGGTCAGCCATCTGCTGGCGCTGAAGGAGGAGGATACGGTCCAGATGACACTTCTAACCAATTATTACAACCGAAAGCTGAAAGAAGCATGAGAGCGTTATCTTCAAAGGAAGACATCCTTCACAAGCTAAAAAATATGGCTTTGGAGAACAACCCTGATGGACTGCCCAATGCTGATTAACATTTTTAGATATACTATGAGCTATTCTGATTAGGCATGGGCCGGTATAAGATTCTGACGGTATGATAACCTTGGATAAAAATATCACGGTTTCACGATATTGTGATCACTGCTCTAAAATATCTTCTTTGTAAATTTCTGGGTAAAAAACAACACAGTGTTTCCTATTTGAAAACAATATATTTTATTCCCGAAATATTTATAATATTTTGGAGCAGTAAAGATGTCAGGCTAAATAAATCAAATTAATCATTGACTTCTGCTGGCTTCATTAGTTTCAAAAACACAGATTCCTTTACAATTTAAAACAGCATCTTTGAGATCTTTTCTGCTGGAGATACTGTTGTCTTGAAAAACAAAACTCAAAAAAACTAAATAAAAAAATCTTACACACACCTTAGGAATGGTATAGCTGAAAATGTTGGCGGTTTTAAAACCTTGACTTTTCCAAACCGAGGTATACCTTGAAAATGATTATCGTCCCATACCCAATCCTGATATAGATACACCAAAGTTTATCAGCAGTAATAACTTACAACATTAAAGGCATTCATTCAAGGGCTTGAATACTGTATTAAAGGCAGGAGCGGACAGACCAGCAGCGTGCTTAGACTTCTGTATACTGCAAGTCTCTCAGCGGAGAATGAATTAATGGATGTTGTGTTTTGTTCTTGTATTTGCTTTCATTCATCCTTTTTTCTGGATTTATTTTATTAATAAAACTGTATTTCATTAATTTTCTTAACTGGAGTGGACATTGACTTCATTCGCAAAACCAATCAGGACACCTTGTGGTAAGGAATCTAATCATTCCTTTAAAGACAATACAACCGATGGTCCTAAGGTGACCCATGAACACATTCATTCATTTTCTTTTCGGCTTGGTCCCTTTATTAATCCGGGGTCGCCATAGCGGAATGAACCGCCAACTTATCGAGCACGTTTTCATGCAGCAGATGCCCTTCCAGCCGCAGCCCATCTCTGGGAAACATCCACACACACTCATACACCATGGACAATTTAGCCAACCCAATTCACCTGTACCGCATGACTGTAGGGGAAACCCACACGAACGCAGGGAGAACATGCAAACTCCACACAGAAACGCCAACTGACCCAGCCGAGGCTTGAACCAGCGACCTTCTTGCTGTGAGGCACTACCTATGCCACTGCGTCGCCCATCCAGCACACAGTACTGCAAAATATAAGCTTACACACACAACCTAGAAAGGGTTTTGATATATATTTTAAATTTTTTAAATGGCAAGTTAGACATTTGCATGGAACCGCTTGGACGGTTTGGGTTCTGCACTTTGAACAAACTGGGAGCCTTCCTGTCAATGGAGGATGAGGAAGCTCTCATTTTCACCTAAAATATCTTAATCGGTACTTTACAGATGAATAAAGGTTTCAGGGGTTTTAACGATATGAAGGCGAGTAATTAATAACATAATTTTATTTTATTTATAGAATAAACCGGAATGGCTGCAAATACTTCTTCACAGCACATTTTAAGTTTGTAAGAAGATTTTTTGAGTGCACAGATTCGAATAAATCCATGTTTATGACTACATATTGATCTGTATTTACACAAACAGGACATATTTGTCTTACCTTGTATGACAGAAGCACTTCCCCAATGTGTCTGAATGTCTGCTGGTCGTGTTGGTGTGAGGTTATACACACTAAACACACAGGCTGTTTGTCCTCCAGACAGAAGAGCTTGAGCTTTTTATTATGTAAACTGCAGATCTCCTCTGATTTCTCTTTTCTTTCCTTTAAAAACGACTCGCACACGTTTTTCAGCACTAGATTACACAGCGGCTTGTGAACTGATATGCTCCTGCAGACAGCACACTGCTGAGTGCCCTTAGTCCTCCAGAAGTGCTGAAGATACTCTCTACAGAAACTGTGACTGCAGGGTAATATAACAGGATCCTTGAAGATATCACGACACACAGGACAAGATAAATCCTCTTCAGAGAGCGAAGACATCTTCACTGCCTCAGTGTCCACCGGTCTGCCGTTAACTTCCACTTTCTGTTTGACGGTTTATAATAAAGCTGAGCCAGAAAGACCCGCTGTCTGTTCAGAAACAAACACCAAAATATCAATGATAAAAGATACTTGCTGAACGCGTTTCTCTTCTTCTCCCTCCAATGATCAGTGGTTTGTTTTGAATGAAAATCAGTTTAACAGTAAGGAGAAACCTGCATCAGTTTGTTTCTTCTATGTTTAATGGTGGCTAGCAAAACAACTGTGTACTTCCGCCACCTACAGGACTGGAGTGTGAAGCGCGTTTAAAGGTTTAGTGAAATTAAACCTAGTAATTTGGTGTGCTCCAAAACAAAAGTGATAATATTCGCGTTTGGAAGATATAAAACCGATATAAACATGTAAAGCTTGCAGTCTGCCACTTCCACCCTTTCACGTCACTTCATACTCACCTGTCAACATTGGGATGTAAAAAAATAAGGGATATGCTCACCATAATAAGGGATTGCCCCGACCCCCCACCCCCCTTAACCTTACTGAAAAATCCAGCTTAAACCAGCCTAGGCTGGTTGGCTGGTTTTAGAGGGGTTTTGGCCATTTTCATGCTGGTTTCCAGCCATTTCCAACCTGGTCTTCGCTGGTCAGGCTGGAAAATGACCAGCTAAAACCAGCTTGACCAGCCTAGACAGGCTGGGAGCCCAGCCAAAACCAGCTATGTTCAGCTTAAACCAGGCTGGTCAAGCTGGTTTTAGCTGGATTTAGCTGGTCATTTTCCAGCCTGACCAGCTCAGACCAGTCTGGAAATGGCTGGAAACCAGCCTGGAAATGGCCAAAACCTCTCTAAAACCAGGCTGGTCAACCAGCTAAAACCAGCCAACCAGCCTAGGCTGGTTTAAGCTGGATTTTTCAGCAGGGAAAGAATCGCCAAATTACTAAATATGCTCATTTGGAGCTGTTTCGTTGTAAATAAACAGTTAAATTGTCAGTAATAGGTTTTATTATTATTATTTACAAAAGTAAAAATAAATAGTATACATTAGCAGCAAATACATTAGCAAACAGTTCAGCTTATTACAATTAAAAGCTGTTATAATGAAATAGAAGTTATCAAATCTCCTTAGCCATTTCTTCACTGTATAACTTACCCATTCTGATTAAAGAGCAATGAATTAATCTCTTATTTATTTAGATTTTTTTCTGTTAGATTACATTAAATAACAGATGTCACTTTAAAAATGCACAGATCTAATGTTTCCCTGCTGAAAAATCCAGCTTAAGCCAGCCTAGGCTGGTTTGTCGGTTTTAGCTGGTCAGGCTGGAAAATGACCAGCTAAATTCAGCTAAAACCAGCTTGACCAGCTAAAACCAGCTATGTCCAGCTTAAACCAGGCTGGTCAAGCTGGTTTTAGCTGGTCATTTTCCAGCCTGACCAGCAAAGACCAGGCTGGAAATGGCTGGAAACCAGCCTGGAAATGGCCAAAACCCCTCTAAAACCAGGCTGGTCGACCAGCTAAAACCAGCCAACCAGCCAACCAGCCTAGGCTGGTTTAAGCTGGATTTTTCAGTAGGGTTAATGCAAGCATTCGATTGCTTTCCTAACTTTTTATGCTCATTTGGGATGAAATTAGTTGTGTTTGAAAAATAAAAACCCACCAGGATCGACATTTTTAGATATTACTATTATTATGGGTTTATGTCTGTTTAAACATGCACCTAAACCCAGAGCTTTCTCTCCGCTTCAAATCGCGTGTACAGAATCCGTTTGGGAAACAGCATCTATTTATCACTATGGAGCTTGTCAGCTGACAGTCATGCATTTTTGAGGATTGCATATGAAGGGGAGACGGCACCTGTTATATTTATTTCCAAGTTTTTTCATGCCTAATCAAAGCTAAAGCACAGAACAGACTCACATTAAAGAGCAAGGGGCGGCCCCTGGTGTTTCGGCGGTATGGGTTGCATATAGGGAGGCTCGGCTCTTTAATGTTTATATGCCACTCTCCAGAGAAAGACTGAAAATACGGGAGAAATACGGGAAAAAATACCTTTACGGGATGATAGCGGGATAGAACTGTAAAATACGGGAGAATCCCGGGAAAAATGGGAGGGCTGACAGGTATGCATGCTTCATCAAATCTTGACCAATCAAATGCTCTAAGCTAAGCTAATAAGACATAGAATGCAAAAAATTAAACAGACAAGTAAATAACAGGGTGAGAATGTGGTAAAATCTGAAAACGCGGTAGAAATCAGACGAGGGCTTTTCTCTGGATTGCTTTTTAAAACTGTTTGGTTGGGTTTAGGGAAGTGGGTGGGCGGGTCAATCTGGGCTTTTATAAATGCTATTGGTTGGGTTTAGGGAAGGAGGAGGGTGGGGCAATCGGTCGGTCAGTCAGTTAGTCAGTCAGTCAGGCCTCTGGTCGATTTATGCAAGAACAGCAGACGCGAATGGCACTCGCGAGGGAAATTTGAGATCTGAAAAAGTGTACACAGCGCCCTCTGGTGGATTCGCGAAAACAAAAACTGCAAAAAAAACCAAACAAACAAACAAAAAACATACCTCCTGGGACGTATTTGGTGGTCTCCAGAAATGTAGGCTATATAGAGGTATGGCTTCAGAATGAGCCTGGGTTGCCATTGGGGCAGCATATGGCCCCTGCAGCATCTTCTCCCTTCGGGACAGACATGCTTTCCCAACATTCTGTCGTATTTTAAAACTTCTAGAAATTAACTAGGTGTATATTTTTATGACTCCCCAAAAATATAAATACGCCTTCACGCGCTTCACAGGTAAGGAAAGGTAAGTTAGGGCTAGGGGGAAAGTCTGAGGGCTGCATCCCTGGTGGTGATGGTACACTCACTGGGGCAAACCTCTCACTGTGCCGTTTTCCAGACATTTTCCCTTGGTGAAATTTTTCATATAGCATTGGAGTTCCACTCCGGATGGGGAACAAAATGGTTACGATGTTACCCATCATTCCCCGCGGGTAGGGTGAGGAACGGAGGGTAAATGCTATTTGCCACAGTTCACTTCATACAAAATTTGCAGATGTTGTATTTATTGCTCATTATTTGTCACATGATCAAATCTTTGTCAAAATGATTTCTTGATATAAATGGAGTAATACCGAATTACCCAATGGTAATACCAAATTAAATCTGTTTGTGAAGCACTTGGCACAGAATGAATGTGAGGTCATATAAATTGTCATTACAACTGTGAACATTCCTCAACCAAACATCACAGGAGTCTCCTGGACTAACGGAGCAAATTCATTATTAAGTATCACCATCGTTTTTTTCTCCTGTTAAACACAAAAGAAGATATTTCAAGAATGTTGCAAACACTTTGGGAAAATTAGTTTTTCTTACTATAAATGTGAATGCTAACAGGTTTCTAGCATTCTTAAATATATTTTCTTTTGTTTGTCTACAGTTGAAGCTTTACAAACTCATGGGTAAAACTTCTCTGAGCATGCAAAATGAATTCGGACAGTGCTGTGAAAAGGGGCAGGATAAAACAGGATGATGCTGATATGAATTAGACTGGATGTTTTAAATATCTGCACAGAGTGGTCAAGTCTTGATCTTCTGCCGTGATGCAAGTCACATCTTAATGTTCAGTAAGTCTTAACTCTGGAATGCAGTAAAATGTAAAACCTTTTGAATGAGCTTGCATGTCTGGTGTAGTGCTTATGTGTGTGAATGAATGGAAGCCAAAAAGTGCAATGCGACCAAGTGCTTCATTAACTTGCAGTAACCATACAGACTCTAAACAATGCCTTTGAATATGCTTTAATTGTGGCAGAAATGATTAAACAGAATCCCCTAACACAAACAAAGACCCAGTTTATATATGAAGGTGCATGCATACATAAACAGCATGATGACTATACTTATACGTAATTGGCTACTCTTACATGTAACATGTTGTTACATATTGTATATTGTTAGTCATGACATTATTTAGTATGTGTATAATCGTCCAGACTTCTACATGTTACGCACAGAAACCTCAGACTACATTGTGTGCAGAATTATTAGGCAAGTTAGAATTTTATTTTTGGTAAAGTACTTCAGAGCATGCAATGGAGCATTGATTGTGCTGCATGAACATCATGGTCTTCAAGAGTTCACACTTAGCTGATGATTGATAATAAAGCATGTTTGGCATGCTGTCCCGGGAGAGAGCCCTGAGCTCAGAATATCCTTGAGCCTGGGGCTCCCTCCTGTTTGAAGGGCGAGAGGAGAGTTTGAGCTCAGGTAGGTCTCGAGAAAGATGTTATTTTGAAATAGTCAATTTACTTATGGTGTATGTCTTTAGATGGTGGGAGGAAACCGGAGAACCTGGGGAGAACCCATGTGAAGACAGGGTGAACATGCAAACTCCGTACAGAATAGTCGACCGGCTTGGAGAGGGCCGAACCAGCGGCGTTCTTGCTGTGAGGCAACAGTGCTACCCACTTGGCCACCGTGCCGCCTTATTAAAGAAGGGGAGGAGTAGGGGTGGAAGGTTGGATTCTTCAACACGAAGATGACTGGAGTAGAAAGCTCTGGTAATTTATAGTGTGTCGGTATGCATCTGATTGGTGCAAATATACGGAGCTAATGCGGTACCATGACCCTCTCAAAATTAGTTTATAAATAAACCACACTTCTTGATTTGTGTGCAGATGTATGTGCTACAAACTGGGAGTAGGTTTGATTTAGTCTATCTTCAGTCTAAAAATGTCCATCTAGCTCATTTTTAATAACACCAGCACATATCAGTACCACTACCTTCACCTTGCCGGTGCTGAAGTGTATCTGTTTCTGATTCAGCCATGTGTGTAGGAAGTCATTCTCATCAGTACATAAAACCAATGAAAACTTTCTCTTCAGCTGCACGGTGGTGCAGTGAGTAGCACGTTTACCTCACAGCAAGAAGGTCGCTGGTTCGAGCCCTGGCTGGGTCAGTTAGTGTTTCTGTGTGGAGTTTGCATGTTCTCCTCGTGTTCGCGTAGGTTTCCTCGGGTGCTTTAGTTTCCCCCACAAGTCCAAAGTCATGGGCTATAGGTGAATTGGGTAGGCTAAATTGTGTGTGTGTATGTGTGTTTCCCAGTAATAAGTTGCGGCTGGAAGGGTATCCGCTGCGTAAAACAATTGCTGTATATGTTGGCGGTTTATTCCACTGTGGCGACCCCTGATTAATAAAGGGACTAAGCCATAAAGAAAATGAGTGAATGAATCAATGAACTTTCTCTTCATGGATTTCTTAGCACAGTCTTGACATTTCAGCTTATGTGACCAACCCAGGCACATTTTGAAAACGTAGTCCCACTGACGTTTCTGGAGACCGCAGGAGCAGGAGGTACGTATGGCTGCATTTCATTGTTTTAAGTGGACGCTATGGGGCGGTGAGACGCCATTCCTTTTGCAGCTTACCGGCTGACTGCTTACCTCCGTGTGGAGGGCTTTCCCACTGCAACCAGTTTGTCCGGTTAGCTCGTCGTGTACGTCAGCGAACTTAAGACGCAGAGAGGCTTTGACCACGAGGACGATGACCAGAGTTTCCAGAAATCAGGTAAGACAAAAACAGAATCCAAAAAATAAAACGAATGAGTGAACAACGGTGAGAATGTGGTAAAATCCAAAAACGTGGTAAAAATCAGACGAGGGCTTTTCTTTTGTTGGACTGCTTTTGTAAATCATTGGTTGGCGTTTAGGAGAAGTGAGTGGGTGGGCGGCTTAATCGGTAATCGGTTGGGTTCAGGGAAGAAGAAGGGTGGGTCCGTCGATTGGCTGATCGCCCAGTCAATCATTCAGCTGGTCGACAGCAGCCTCTAGTGGGTTTACACGAGAACAGCACTGGTGTGAACGGCACTCGCAAGAGACATTTGAGATGCGAAAAAGCGCACACAGCGGCCTCTGGCGGATTCGCCAAAACAAAAACTGTAAAAAACAGGTACCTCCCAGGACGTTTTTCAGGTACCTCTCCAGAAACGTCATTTTCAGACTGCATTTTCAGATTTTTCAGACTACGTTTTCTGGGTTGTATGTGATGCAACAATATCTTATCCTTTTAAAGAGCCTCCCTCTGGAAGATTATTTACAATTTTAGATTTTTCTGAGTCAATAAAACACATTTTTTGGGGGTTTATTTTGTCAGAGGAAAAGCTGCTACCTAATTATCACGCACATAACAATACTACAATGTTGAATTACTTAGGTTGAATCACCTGATATGCTTAAATCCAACAAGCGTTCAATTTGAATCACTGATTAATACATATTATTTATGTGATTTGTGACTGCATAAAAATGATGACATTGTCAAAATAATCACTTACCTAATAATTCTGAGCACATAACACAAGATGTTATCCTAAAAGAACTAAAATGTTAGTTTTAATCAATTAATTTCTGTCACGCCTAAAACCTCCTGTCGTAGTCTGAGTGTATAAGCATTATTACCACCCATCAGGTCTTCTTCTGTTCTTGTTTTCATCCTCTTACTCCTAAAAGAAAAGCCAGACCTCAGTTTCTGCAGTATGTGTTATTCTGAGTGTTGTTTGCAATCCTGTCACCTTAATCGCAGCAGTACATGACAGCATCATTGAGAGCGGTGTCGTCCCATATTCCCTGTGGCTCTTCAACCCGAGTCTTGATGCCACAAATTCCTTTTCCCAAACAGGTTTTGCTCCAAGAGCCCCAGTCCCCCCAGGCCATGCCATAACCATATAGCTCACTACCATCACTGCATCTGATCCTGGAGATAATACAGATATAAAATAATGCTTAACTTATTTCTCAAGGGCACCTGTGATGAAAATCATCTTTTGTAAGCTGTTTGGACAGAACTGTATGCAGGTATAGTGTGCCCACAGTCATATTGGAGTGATAGAAACAAGTCTCTTCTTAAAAATTTACTGACATTAAAATAGGATACAAATCATAGTGATTTTGAGGCCCACCGCAACATGATGCTCGGTGCATGGTTTCCCCACCCATCAAATTGACTGACGGGTGCAAGTTTTAAGTTTTTGTTAAGAGACTGAAACAACATAGCCAGGTTGATATGAATATTTATTCTGTCATGAACACTCTTAGGATTTAGTATGGTAAAAAATATGTATATGGCAATGTTGATGTATTTGGTCTTGGCGGTATAGATCTGCTACGCTGCTGCTGCTTTGATTATTTTGGCAGAGTAAGTACCAAGACCTACTACTGACAGTATATATATATATATATATATATATATATATATATATATATATATATATATATATATATATATATATATATATATATATATATATATATATATATATTAGGGGTGTAATGGTTCACAAAAATCACGGTTCGGTTTGATATGACACAGTGGTGTCACGGTTTGGTATGTTTTCGACACAGCAAGAAAAGAAAAAAGCCAGAGGATTTCTCTGATTTAAATTTTTTTTATGTAGTAAAACTAACATCATAAAAGTATAATCTCACCGGTCCTACACGCACTGCTTGGCGTGAATGAGATGAACTGAGTTAACAATAATAATAGGTGGTGTCTGATATTGCACAGATGATATTGACATATAACTTAGCGATGGTGAACGCGGTATCAGCATCAACTGACAGCATCATGTCGATTAAATGAAGGATTACATTAGATATATAGAATAATGTTAGAACATCTTGTGCTTAAAATGTGTAGATTCAGTGGCAAACACACACACACACACATATATATATATATATACATATATATACATATATATATATATACATATACATATATATACATATATATATATACATATACATATATATACATATATATATATATATATATATATATATATGTATATATATATATATGTATATATATATATATGTATGTATGTATGTATGTATGTATGTATGTATGTATGTATGTATGTATGTATGTATATGTATGTATGTATGTATGTATGTATGTATGTATGTATGTATGTATATATATATATATATATATATATATATATATATATATATATATATATATATATATATATATATATATATATATATATATATATATATATATATATATATAAATACTGGTTGGGGCTGAAGTAATCGTCATAGTAGTGTCAGCCAATGAAATTAGTCCACAATCGGCTACTGTCTGAGGCGGGGTATTTTGCATAACAAGATGTGATTGACTGATGCTTCTGTTGGCGCCTAAAAAGTTGAGAAAATCCTAACTTCTGCACAGTTTGGCAAAGCTTGACGACACCCATTATGTCCAACAAACACACACAAGAAATGCACGTACGCCAGGCATGAAGTTGGCGTGGACCAGCGCACATTCCCATGTTCATTCCATCGTTAGTAAATCCAAACGTGAGCGTGAAACCTGGCGTATGCAAGTTTTTGTGCGTTCGCAGCGTTGATACATGAGGCCCCTGGTGCTTTGGAGTAGCTAAAACACTGTGTGACACTAGTATACTACACAAATCTGTGCACTTTTGTTTGCATTCATTTATTTTTTGTATGCATGAATACTTTTTTCTGTGTATGATTAAATCTGTGTATGATTGTTTTCAACATACTCACATGATGTTGGTTGCTGCCGTGTCATCTTCAAATCCTTGAGGAGATTCAACTCTCAACTTGAAAGCTTTCAAGAATCCAGATCTACACCACTTGACAGATGTCCACTCACCCCAGCTGAAGAACAGACACAATAGGGTTTAGTCAGATCAAATATTTCTTTTGTATCTTTAACAATTGACCCTTCGCTAAGCCGCACCCAAAAACCGCCACCCACCAATTGTGGCTTAGCAACCGTAGCTATGCGCAGGGGCTCTGTCAAGCTTTCGAGCGAGGGAAACACGCCGAAGCATTGTGCATATGGATTGTGCAAATCTGATATCCTTAAAGTTTAGACGGGATGGTGGAATTTTTCCCTTTTCAAAACCTAAAACCCAAGAGGAGACATGCCAGCGTGGATCGAGCTCTGTGAGGGGCGCTAAAGGAGCAGAGGTAAGTTGGTTTTGTTTTGATATTCCTGACACATTCAGTGATAGACCGACGGCAAAAACTCACACACCTCTTACCCTAAACAGATCTAAACTGTGTTTACTACAAAAACACAAAGCAGGTTCTGTTTCCCAGCTGTCTTTTTCTTTTTTCCCGCTTGATATGATGAGTAATGCTCCGTTTAAGCCTTCATAGTCATACTAATAGCGAATAGTTATTGATCTGGAAAATACGAATCAGCGAATCCGTTGCTAACTTTGCTGAACTTCATATTTCGAATATTTGAGATTACAAATCAACAGAACAGAGATGTGATCACAAGCTGAGCAAAACACAAGTCCATCAGTTTCCCCTTTCTGGCTGTTCTTTCTATGAATGAATGATGCAGAAGCATTGCCATGCGCGTTTCCTCATCGGTTAGTAACGCTATATTTCATTGCAAAACATTAATCTATCAGGCTTTTTGACTAAAAATAGAGAAATCACGGTTTAATTAGTTATTATTAGGTTATTTTTAAAATTCACCTCTCCTGCTGAGCATGAGCTAAGCTGTTGAATGGTCAGCGTATGAGGCGGCTAGGCTAAGCTAGCTTCAATTTTGATTTAATTATTCTCTAATCATGTCGTGAATATACTCCTGTAACACATACTGCAGTCTTTTTTTGTCTGGCGTTCTCGGATATCTCACCTGCTTGCCAAAAATGACTGGTTACATCCCTGGCAATGTCTGACACCGGCGCATACATTGTGAAAGATGTGCCAGGCACGAAAGCTTGACAGGCGTAGCAACAGTAACTAAGGAGGGCGGGGCTTAGCTTAGGGTCAATTAATGAAAAAAAAAAACCCCAAAGTAATTACTTTGAAACTTTGGACTGAACTTCAGCAACAACCTTGGAGATGTTGTCCGGACTGACACAGTAAAGACGAATCCCATTGACTGACGTCTCATCGAGTGTAAAATGGGAAGGTTCTTCCACCTTAAAACAGTAACATCATTAGTACAATCCTCCTTTAAAAAAAGGTGATCAATTCACACTGCCAATTTCCAATACTCCCAAATTCTATTGTTTTCACAGTGCAGGACTATCTGAGGTAGCATTCAGTTGCTTATTTGTTCACATTTCATGGTGAATTGGTGACACGTGTGTACACACTATGAATCGCTGACTACTGTCTGATCCAACTACTCTGGATCAAACTACTCTGACCCATCTCAGATTGATTTGCTCATATATAAAACAGATCTGATATGCTCCATGACTGTGTCAACTGAAAAAAATGCAAGCGTTCAGATAGTTTGAGATCAGATTCAGGCCTCATTCACAGTATCACAGTATATGTGGAAATAAATCATGCATAAATCAGAAATGTGCCAACAGATTGCACTGTGCTCTGTACATCATTAAAACTGCAATAATTTTGGTACTTGCTCCGCTAGCGGGAAGAGTTGCGGGCTGGGATCTGTTGGATTTTGGCATGGGGAAGGAAAAGGGGAATGATGTGTACTGGCACTATTAGCGGAGGCAGCATTAGGCTTGGTTTAGCAAGTCGAATAGAGAAAGGAGGAATAACTGGCTTCAGGACTGGAGAAAGGGGCTGTAAGTCAAGAGTAGGGCAGGAGAGGGTTAAAGCCTGGTTTATACTTGCGTCAAGTGATCGGCGTGACCCACGGCGCATGCAACGCGTGTAGCTGTGCAATTATAGTTCTGTGCGCTGTTTCTGTTGTTTTGCAATTACACTTCTGAAACACTAGTTGGCAGTAGGTGTTTATGTTCTTCTGAGTCGAGTTTCTTCACTGGTGTTTTGTTTTTTCTGAACACTTCCTTAATGTACAAGTGGCTCAAACTCGCTTATTTTGAGGCAGGAACCGGCAGATGTGCAACAACTTTAACCATGAGGTAAACACAAAACAAAACTTTCCATCTGGAGCTCCTTCACAGGACTCCGCACTTGTAAACAATCGCTCCATGGGGCTTGTGCGGCTCTCGGTCACGCCCACACTCGTCAGCGCTACCAAGCCGACCAATCATAGGGCTTGCACTATGCGTCGTTGCGATGTGTAGTTACAGTTTTTTTTAAGAGGTGCGCGTCAGCGACGCCGATGGCCATGGCGAGGGCTAAGCTTCCACGCGTAGGCCCTGCCGTAGCATACGCATGCACTTGACGCAGAAGTACAAACCAGCCTTAAGGAGTTGGAGTAATAAAAGGGCTGATGGTGAATTTCCACTGGCACTCTGCGGGCATAACAAAGAACATTTTTCAATTCATTTATACAGGTTTACACAACAGTTCTGTCTGGTTCTTGAATCTGATTGGCTGATAGCCATGCGACATTCTGGAAATAACAGCACTCGTACAGCCTCTTAACCTGTCACCCTTCTGTATTAATCCACCCACATACAGCAACAAGCAGAGGACACTCTACAGCAGGGGTCTCAAACTCGCGGCCCGCAGGCCAAATGCGGCCCGTGGGACGAAAGTTTATGTCAGTGCGGCTCGCCGGTTTGATATGTATGGCACTTTACAGTGTTGTGTGCAGAGCTGATTGAACCTACCAATCACGGTAGGGTATATGGCTCTCGGGGGCGGGATATCGGCTGGACTTGTTGCAGTGAAAGTTACAGCAGTGTTGCCATGAAAGAGTGTTTTCTTCAGTTTCTATTGGGCACACTTGAACAATCTTCCCAGCACGCTTCATTTACAACACTTAAAAAAAAACAGTTTCTGATCATGCTTAGGTGCAGTGTTTCGAAACACTTGCGTTTTGGGATCTCGACACTGTCAAAATGTCAGTTTCGCGGGGGGTTGGGGTTGGCGGTATCGCGGACGAAAGTGAAGAGCGGAGTGGGTGTGGTGGTGTGTCGTGGACGAAAATGAAGAAGGCTGGGGGGGGCTTTCCATGACATGAACAAACAAAACAAACTGAGACAAACTCAATCCAGAGCAACTTTGGCAACATCTCTAAGATGCTTCAGAAAAACTCACCTGCTAAACTGCCTCACAAACCCTGGGCGAGTGTAGCGAGTGTTTAAAATGCAAAGTGTGCTCATACCAGATGTTGATTTGATTTAGTTAACATACATTAGTCTATAAATAAAATGTATGTGTGTATTATTTTTGACAGCATCCTCATTTTACAGCATTTTTACACAAGTGACCAAAACTTTAAACAGTGCTGAAGTTTTGCAGGCAGGTTTTTGAGGCATCTTCGAGATATAGGCTAAGTTTTTCTGGATTGAGTTTCAGGTTTCTTCATGTCATGATGATCCGATCAGATATCTCTGTGTGCAGCACTGACTGTTGGCAGACAATAATCACACTCTAGAATTACAATTAAATGATGAAAATAATATTTGGCTACAGAAAAATATAAAAATAACCCACTTTAAAGGGCACCTATGGTGAAAAATCTACTTTCCCTGCTGTTTGGACAGACATATATGTAGGTATAGAGTATAGAGCGTCATATTGGGGTGATATAAACACACCCAGTGCCTTTTTTTCAATTTAGCAACATAAAAAACGGTGGACCAATTGGGGCGGTTTTCAGACCGACCGCAACTTGACGTAGGAGTGCAGTCTCCCCGCCCACCAATATTGATTGACAGCTGCATATTAACATGCCTCCATAGTAATGCATATAATCATATCAACAAGACAGGACGTGCGCAAAGCAACCGGGAATAAAAGATCTGTTCAGCTCTCTATGATCATCAATCATCATCAAATGTGATCAAGAGGAGTGAGTTTTACAAGTTTAACATGTTTTAAAACAGGGTATGTTAATGAATTACAGTGATTTACTTCAGCTTTACTACATTAGCACAGCTGCCTGTCAGAACAAATACTACAGAAGATGCTTCAATCCTGGTTTGTAGACATTAAATCGGGTTTATTTTGTACATTAACATAACAGATATCCATACAGCAGCATATTCATCTGTATTCTGTCACATATGTGTGCAAAAAGAGTGCAAAGCTAAATGCGCTCTGTGTGCGTGTCTGCGCTGTCTTTGTGTCTGTGTATTTGTGTGTGTGCGTGAATTTTGTAACGACATTGTATGACTCATCGTTGCAACTCCACAACAAAAACAAATGCTACGTGAGATCTGCTTCCTTTATGTCTGTCTGTTGTCTGAAGCAGCCGAGGGCAGAAATTGAGGCACGCTGACAGGCACATAGGAACGGTGGGCGGGGAGGACTAGCCTTAAAGGCGCAGTACAAAAAAACGCCACCTGCAGCTCAGATTGATAAAATAGAAACTTATAAAAGGTCTAATAAATAATCTGATGGGTGTTTTGAGCTGAAACTTTACAGACATATTCTGGAGACCCAAAAGACTTATATTAAATCTGAAAAAAGGTGGTAAAATAGGTACCCTTTAAACTTTTTTTGGGCGAAAATACCAAGACCTGACAAGTGTATATCAGGGGTCACCAACCTCAGTCCTGGAGGGCCGGTGTCCCTGCAGGGTTTAGCTCCAACTTGCCTCAACACACCTGCCTGGGTGTTTCAAATATACCTAGTAAGACCTTGATTAGCTTGTTCAGGTGTGTTTAATTAAGGTTGGAGCTAAAATCTGCAGGACACCGGCCCTCCAGGAACAAGTTTGGTGACCCCTGGTGTATATAGTAGTGGATCCGTTGCGTAAAACATATGCTGGAATAGTTGGCGGTTCATTTAGCTGTGGCGACCCCTGATAAAAAAGAGACTAAGCCAAAGAATAATGAATAAATGAATGAATATAATTTGTCTCCTCTGCATGTTTTTATGATATCCTTGTATTTTAAGTGTAAAGCTTTGAGTATTCAGTGTTAAAGGCATTAAATACAAATAAATTATTATTATTTATTCATTTTCTGCTGCTTATCCGGGGCCAGGTCGCGGGGGCAGCAGTCTTAGGAGAGAACCCCAGATTTCCCTCTCCCCAGACACTTCCTCCAGCTCCTCCAGGGGGATCCCGAGGTGTTCCCAGGCCAGCAGAGAGACATAGTCCCTCCAGCATGTCCTGGGTCTTCCCTAAGGCCTCCTCCTGGTGGGACATGCCTGGAACACCTATTATTATTATTATTAATTATTATTATTTTTAAAAGTTTTGAAACGTTAAAGTATTTTATAAATTGAAAGGACTATAAGCTCCTCATTTGTCCCATTGTTTCTGTGACCTCATTAAGAGAGTGTTGTATTTTCCAAAGACAAGATGTGCTACCATTCCAGCATAATGTTGATGTGGAGTGGAGTGGTGTGACACCATTTTCCGTTTCGTACAGTACAATACACGCTGATGTGACCACTGAAATATGCTGGGTGCAAAAAGAAAAGCTAGGAAAAAAATAGCAGTCACATGTGGGTAACATGACTCCTGTGGCGGCAAAATATTCGCCCAGCTCGTCTCACATTCAGGGAGGCTGATTGGCTGGATTTTTATTGCAGAAATATGTTAAAAGCGAAACTACTCCAAAACAGATCCACCATCTGGCCAGAACTGAACATGTTGGCAGGCACAGACAGGCGGAGGGGTTAGAAAAAATGTTTTGCACAGATGATTTTCTAAAACAAAATCATAGCCATATAAATTAAACATTTATAGAATTTACTATAAGAATATTAACAACAATTACTATTGTGTGTGTGTGTGTGTGTGTGTGTGTGTGTGTGTGTGTGTGTGTGTGCCCCTGAGAAGGCAACACACCAGCGCATTTTAGTGCTGTCATGAAATAAATGCCAGACTTACCTTGAGACTAAACCCTCGGGCGTACGATCCCCATGGACACATATCTGCAGGTCCCCATGAGCCCCACTCTCCTCCATTATCAACAGCCATCTCGATACTTTTTTCGACGATCCATAAGGAACTATCTGTTGGGAAAGGAATGACCACGTGCAGCCCAATGATGGACAGCAGTAAAATCATGGAAAATAAACGATGCATCTCTGCAACACTGTCAAGTAGAAAACGGCCTTTAAAGAAGCACAAGGAGAACTGAACACGGTTGCCAGTTTATGTGTTGAAATCCACCTCTGACGCTCCAGCAGTGAGTAAAGTCAGTGCTCTCTGGGAGGAACTTAACGTGACCACCAAACAGGGCTCTATAAAACACGAGACTTATTCATGACATTCAAAAAGAAAAGAAGTCAACAATTATCGAATCAAATAAACCAAAATCGAAATGCTACATGATATTTATGCGTTTTCAAGGAACAAAACTGAGTTTAACACCAGTGTTTTGCTCTTATTTTAGCCCATAAACAAAGGTTTCACATTAAGAAAGCCCTGTCTAGAGAGATCTACTCTTAATTTCTATTGTATGACTCTTAATAATCTAACAAAATCATTATAAAAATGTACAATTGCAAAAATAACACTAAGTAGACTGCATTTTATTCATTCATTCGTTTTCTTTTCGGCTTAATCCCGTTATTAATCTGGGGTCGCCACAGCAAAATGAACCGCCAACTCATCCAGCATATGTTTTACACAGCGGGTTGCAGCTGGAAGGGCATCTGCTGTGTAAAACATATGCTTTATAAGTTGGCGGTTCATTTTGCTGTGGCGACCCCAGATTAATACAGGGACTAAGCCGGCGCACAAAATGCCATCTAACAATGAGGGTAAAAACAACAGCCTGAAGCAGTTGATTTCATTGCATGCTTTAAATAATCAGTCCAGGAGGTGGCGCTGGTCAATAACAGTATAAGTTCACAGATAATAAAGGCAAGGCAAGGCAATTAAGGCAAGTTTATTTATATTGCGCATTTCATACACAGTGGCAATTCAAAGTGCTTTACATGAACAGGAATAAAAGAAACAAGTATAAGAAAAATAAAAACAAATAATAAAATATGGTAAAATAAAATAAATAAGCATAAAAGCAGATAAAATGTGTTATAAAAGAATGAAAAAGAAGAGAAAAACATAATAGTTCGATCTGTCAGACGTAGCACAGTGCTTATTCAGTAAAGGCACAGCTAAACAGATGTGTGTTCAGTCTTGATTTGAATGTGCCTAATGTTGGAGCACATCTGATCATTTCTGGAAGCTGATTCCAGCAGCAGGGGCGCTGTTAGTAGCTGAAAGCCGATTTACCCTGCTTTGACTGAACTCTTGGGATTTCTAGTTTATTTGATCCTAAAGATCTGAGTGATCTGTTAGGTTTGTATTCAGTGAGCATATCTGTAATGTATTGAGCTCCTAGGCCATTTAGTGATTTATAGACCAGTAATAATACTTTAAAATCTATTCTGAATGTGACTGGGAGCCAGTGTAAAGACCTGAGGACAGGTGTGATGTGCTCTGATTTCCTGGTTCTGGTCAGAATTCTGGCCGCAGCGTTCTGGATGAGCTGTAACTGTCTGACTGTCTTTTTGGGGAGGCCAGTGAGGAGGCCATTACAGTAATCCACCCTGCTGCTGATAAAAGCATGAACAAGTTTCTCTAAGTCTTCACTGGAAACAAAGCATCTGATTCTTGCAATGTTTTTGAGATGATAGTATGCTGATTTACTAACTGCTTTGACATGACTATTGAAACTCAGATCTGACTCCAGAGTCACACCAAGATTCTTGACCTTATTTTTTGTTGTTTGACCCTTAGAGCCAAGGTACGCATTCACCTTGAGAACCTCATCTCTGTTAGGGCCATGAAACCCCCCTGTCTCACAGCAGGGTGTTTTCACACCTCTGAAAAAAGTCAGTAAAGTGGGCGAGTGCAGCTTTGTTTAGGTGGGAGTGTCGTGTGGCGAAAAAGGTTGCATGAAAAGGGGAGTTTCATTATGTGCATAAAAAATAATTATGTGGTTCCAGAAGACAAGCGGCAAATCCGTATTTCACCATATCACCTAATAAAAAGACTTTTGTTTTGGCACACTTAAAAACGAAACACTGACGGAGCTCTGAACGGAGCTCTGAACTCTGAAGTCACTGTGTACTGGTCAGTGTGTACTGTGTACTGGCTCATTGTGACGTAGCTTCAACATGTCTTTTAAATCCGGAAGAATAAATTAGCTCTAAACAACACACAAACAACAAATTTTCACTTGTTAGTGAAATATACACTCACCAGCCACTTTATTAGGTACACCTTACTAGTACTGGGTTGGACCCCCTTTTGCCTTCAGAACTGCCTTAATCCTTCGTGGCAGAGATTCAACAAGGTACTGAAAATATTCCTCAGAGATTTTGGTCAATATTGACATGACAGCATCACACAGTTGCTGCAGATTTATTGGCTACACATCCATGATGCCAATCTCCTGTTCCACCACATCCCAAAGGTGCTCTATTGGATTGAGAACTAGTGACTGTGGAGGCCATTTGAGAACAGTGAACTCTTTGTCATGTTCAAGAAACCAGTCTGAGATGATTCATGCTTTGACATGATGCATTATCCTGCTGGAAATAGCCATCAGAAGATGGTCATAAAGGGATGGACATGGTCAGCAACAATACTCACATAGACTGTGGCGTTGACATGATGCTCAATTAGTACTAATGGACCCAAAGTGTGCCAAGAAACAATCCCCCACACCATTAAACCACAACCAGCCTGAACTGTTGATACCAGGCAGGATGGATCCAAGCTTTCATGTTGTTAACACCAAATTTTTGACCCAACCATCTGAATGTCGCAGCAGAAATTGAGACACATCAGACAGTTTTGGTGAGCCTGTGTGAATTGTAGCCTCAGTTTCCTGTTCTTAGCTGACAGGAGTGGCACCCGGTGTGGTCTTCTGCTGCTGTAGCCCATCTGCCTCAAGGTTGGACGTGTAGTGTGTTCAGAGATGCTCTTCTGCAGACCTCGGTTGTAACGAGTGCTTATTTGAGTTACTGTTGCCTTTTTATCAGCTGGATCTATCATCTGGCCATTCTCCTCGCATCAACAAGGCAATTGCACCCACAGAACTGCCACTCACTGGATATTTCCTCTTTGTCGGACCATTCTCTGTAAACCCTAGACATGGTTGTGCTTGAAAATCCCAGTAGATCAGCAGTTTCTGAAATACTCAGACCAGCCTGTCTGGCACCACAACCATGCCACGTTCAGTCACTTAAATCCTCTTTCTTCCCCATTCTGATGCTCGGTTTGAACTGCAGCAGATCGTCTTGACCATACGTGCCTAAATGCATTGAGTTTATGCCTAAGCATTTAAAGCATTTGTGTGACTCATCATTGCAGAAAGGCTTGAATAAACTCCCCCACAAATACATCAAATAACATATAAACAGTATCTCTGCTTCATCCATGTCTGTCTCTGTCACCGACTGCTGTTTATCTGATGTAGCACGAGTAACAAACATGGATGCAGGAACAGTGAGCGGGAACAGAAGCAGCTCATTTACATTTAAAGACAAAAACAGCTACAATTTCCTCAGACCCCAATAACCGAGCATGTCCGACCTCCATATTCTCTCGACTTTCAGCATCCCTCCGCCACCTCTTTAAACCCGATTCCTACTTAAATAACACGAGTTTAGGTGAATAAGTCCCACAATATAAAGCGGGTCTCACACCGGAAAAGACATTTCATTTATTACTATCATCTAACAGTGAGGGTAAAACACAATGGGCTGCAGCAGTTGCATGATTTAAATAATCAGTCCAGGAGGTGGCGCTGGTCAACATTATTAGTTTACAGATGCTAAAAGAAAGTAAAACCAATAGCATCTGGCTGCAGACTTGCACATGCAATATCTAGACATGCAATCTCAGACACAAGCACTCAATAGACCTAGTGACGTCACTGTGAGGGCCGGGGTTAGGGGTACACATTAAAAGCATTGCATGCAGTCTCAGCTTGCATTTACTCCTGGTTTTATCCTCAGTCTGCTCATATAACCAGGTTTCTCCTAAGATTTGTTCTTCACTTTTATCAATTGGTGAAGTTTTGGTTCCTTAATGGGGCGGGCAGAGCTGTGCATTGGCGGATCGGTGTCTTCAGCAGTGGCTTGTATTAAACTGAACTTCAGTAGTGGCAGTTATATTATAGTTTTAGTTTAACTAGAACTACACCAGCACTCTGCAGAACCATCATCCCTGTCTGATATGCTGGAATCTTCCACAATCTGAAATACTGACTTTTTTTTTTCTTCACCTACATTAAGCTGCTTTGACACAACCGACGTTGTGAAAAGAGCTTTTGTATTAAACATTAATCGAATTGAGGTGGATTATTAAGGTTGTGGCAGTAACAATTTTTTACCACCACGGTGGGAAATCACCAACAACTGCCGGTGTTGCGTGGTGGGGGGTTGGGTCAATTATGCTGTAAAATAATCCAAGACAGAAGTTCACTCAATAGTGAAAATCCTTTCTGTCATTAATTACTAACACTCCTGTCATTTCTACTTTCAGAACACAAATTTATTCTATAATATGAAAAAGCCATTCAATTCTGAAAATTGTAAAATTAAAGCAATAGTCCAGAGATCTGTTCCCCGCGTCAAGTTAGGGTGCGCCCGAATAAATGCGCACGTGGCGGCGGACTAAACTCACACGGGAGAAAACTGGACTAGTGGATAACACGAAGGCGAGCAGCCTAATTCATTACATGTTTTGGTTAACAAATTCTTTAAATACAGCTCTCTTGAGCTATAAAGGGAAACAACACTAAAGAAATTTGCCGTTAAATTAATTTTAGCAGAGACGCTGCTGCCAGTCATTTTCACATTCATTTTTCAGTTCAGGGTTAATATTAGAGTAGCCTAATAAAAATGTTAAGTTGGACACTGCACAGTCCCACAGTAGTCTACACTATAAATAATATTATAATTTATTATTTTCATTATTATTAATATTATAAAAACTAAGCTGTAAATTTGACAAAACGCAGAACCTTTAAAATATTTGCTTTCATTTTGACATGGCTAAAGCTCACTTTAACAGTTGTTTAAAGAAACATTCCATTATACAGCAGCAGTCTTAAGTCAGGACACTTACAAAATGCCTTTTGAGTTTAAAGATGATCGGCCTGCGAAGTCAAGTTTACAGTCTTATAAATGAAATGGGTATATAGTGTGGGAGTAAGTGGATTTGCCATGGATCCACCTCTCGCATGCGCTGCAGGTAGGCTGAATGATAATCTAGGTCAACACAATCTCACGGCAATTCGTAACTTTTTGATTTAGTGGCTAATTCGTATGAATTCGTACGATCTAATTCGTACAATTTAGTACGATTTGCTCATCCTCCAATGACGGTTGGGTTTGGGGTGGGGTTAGGTGCCACGCCTCCTTTTTAAAATCGTACAATTTCGTACGTCTGAACTCGTACGAATTCGTATGAATTAGCCACTAAACTGTCAAAACGTAAAATACTCAGGCTGTCTAGGTAGGTAGGTGGAAAAGCTCTCTGTTTTGCTACACTAAGGCCTTAAATGTAACTAGGTAATACATTTAGCTACTATTTTTTTAAATGGCATTCAATTGTATCAATTTTTTCCTAACGCTGATATTGGTTAGGTAATGAAGCATAATGGGTTAGCTTGCATGTGTTAGCAAAGTTTTGAAACCATGATCTGTCTGCATTTATGTAAACGGTATCGTTGCATTACCTTCATTGATAGCGAATCTGTGCATATTATTATTACTATAAAAAGCAAATTACTGCCTTAAGTCAGTAACTTAGGCAGTAATGCAAAAAGTAATAAATAAGTGAATAAATAGCCTGAATGAAAGGACCAAGAGGGACCAAAATCAGTCACCAGGTCAAGTGCAATGGGATTAAAATGCCCCCACAGTTATGACATCCTGGCGCTAGGCCTGCTTTAGCGATACCTTATTGTTTGAGAAGAAACAAAAGAAGAAACTGGATGAAACTGTGGATTTGCGTTCAGAGGATGACATGACCGGAGATGGCTCCGCATGTCATGGGTGGCTGGGTGACCGCATACGGCTCTGGAGATTCAACGTGTTTGTCCATTTAACACTTATTTTTTTAAACAAGCCCTACAAATAGCTTCATCCAAATTATTGGTTCACCTTTTTCATTCGCTACAAATCCAAAATATTCCCACATTGGTGATGTAACATTAGGTTTAACAAGGCTGAAGTTGATCTTGCTGAATCGCGCCTAACGTTATATTCTAACAGAAATGTAATACTTGGCAGCATAACAGAAATTTGTGTTTTAGAGTGCGTTATGTCACGTACTACAGCCGGTGGCATGGACAACCATGATGACCGACACAGCCCTATTGATTGAATGGTGAAACATGATGAAAGCAGGAGGATCCAGAATTACACAAGAAACATTCAAAGATCTTTAACAGGGAGGATCCTCAGACGGTCACGAGAAGAAAAGAAAGGAAAGATGGTGTAAGTGAAGGTGGATGTGAATGTGTGTAGATGTGTTTTATTTACAGGATCAGAGAAACACACAGTTCCTCGCTCATAGTCCAGCTCCACTCTCACACACTCCTGTTTAACATGAAAACAATTGGACACATTTAAGCCAAGTGAATCCTCTGCTGCACCATCATCATCACCTTCAACATCTTCATTATTCACGTCCTCATCATTCTCCTCATCCTGACTAACCTCCTGATACCCCACACTCCAGACATCAGTGTTAAAGAAATCTTTCTTCCCCTGGTTTGACGCTGACATTACTCCGAGAATCCAGAAACGACTCTCTTTCACCTCCACATCCCAGCTGTGTTTTCCTGAGCTAAAACCCTCTGAACCCACAACACATGGAAACCAACCAAACCTCTCTGGATTATCAGGCAATGAATGTTCATCCTCAGTCTTTCTTAGGCTGGTCAGATTATCAGACAGGATGAGACTTGGATGAGCAGTGTTTGGGTCCAGAATCACAGGAGCTGAAGAGACACAATCAACAGCTGCTTTTATTCTCATGTTCACACTACAATACAATACTATATTTATTTATAAAGAATATTTAAACACAACCAAGGTTGAAAAAAAGTGCTGTACATAAGAGTACTAAAGACAGAGAAGCAGAATATAAAAGAAACATTTAACAAGTAAAAGCAATAAAAAAAACAGTGATCAAGAATTAAAAGTATTAAAAGCGAGAGAAAATAGATAGGTCTCTAAAACAGACTTAAACAGAAATGGAGGGGGAAAGTTTAATGTGAATTGGTAGAGTGTTCCAGAGTTTAGGACCAGCAAAAAGCGAACGCTCGATCACCTCGTTTTTAAAGGCGTGTTCTGGACACGGTGAGTAAATTGAGATCATAAGATCTCTGTGATCGAGAAAGGGTAAACGAACAAAGCAAGTCAGTAAGGTACTGAGGAGCAATATTAGGAACAAGTAATTAAATTTTAGTTTCAGTTTCCTTAATTTTGTCATTCAAAACATCACAATAAAATTGTAATGCAGAACGAAATTACGTTGCAACAGACCCAACAAGAACATAAAAAACATCACTATACAAACACTATAAAATCCTAACATAATAAACAAGCTTTTAAAATTTCGTGAAAATATAGTTCTATAAGATATAACCTGATTTAAAAAGAAATCTCAGTAGAGAGTAACTTAATACTAAAATACCTATTTCACCATTTGTTATAATAGTTATAATATTGATCATTTAACTGTTTAACTGTTTATTGATTTATTATTTTACACTAGCTATCAATAGTGTTTAAGAAATTGTATTATTCAAAAGTCTTATAATGACAGGATAAAAACTATTACCAAACCGCACTGATTTGGTCCTCAGGCTTCTGTAACGCCTGCCTGATGGCATAAGAATGAGCAGGCTATAGCCAGGGTTGGATCCCTTAAAATGCTATTTGCCCTAGACAGACGACGTCGTTGATAAAGTTCCTCGATAGATGTCATCTTGACTCCAACAGACCTTTCAGCTGACTTTATGATTTTAATAATAATAATATAATCAATTCTGTACTTAATGGGTAACCAGTGAAGTGCAGCTAATATCAGAGTTACCGACTCATACTTGCGGGTGCCAGAAAGTAGTCTAGCAGCTGCATTCTGTACCAGCTGCAGAGGAGAGAGAGAAGACTGAGAAATACCAAAATATAGAGTGTTACAGTAATCTAGACGTGTTGTTATGAAGGCATGAATCACCGTTTGAAAATTTCTCTGGGATAAAAATGGCTTGACTTTAGACTTTAGTTGTCTGAGGTGGTAAAAGCAGGATATTACCACAATACTAATGTGTTTATCAAATTTTAAGTGTTCATCAAACATAACACAGAGATTTCTTCTTCACTGGGTAATATGTGGGGCCAAAGATCCCACATTGACTTCCAACAGAGAATTTTCTTTGTGCCCAAATGTTCCTGTTCCGGAACGGATCCGGCATGCTACTAGTTGATGTAAATGTGCACGAAAGTTAAGAGCGGGGGGTGGGGTTGGGGAGTGGGCGTTGGATAGCGGAGGGGTGTCGCGAGATTGGGGTTGGTTGTCGCGGACTAAAGTGAAGAGGGTTTGGGAGTTGCGAAAAAAGTGAAAGTGAACAGCGGACAGGGGAGGAGGACGAGAGACGAGGGAGATTGGTAAAATGAGGTGCCGGATCCGGATCCAGCATGTTCCGGCACAAATTAAGCCCTGGCTGTAAGCCATTTACATCTTTTTATTTTAGAGGAAAATACATCTGAGTGTCATCCACATACAGATGGAAGGAAACTTTATATTTATTGAAATTGGAAGCCAGGGGTGCATATACAGGGTGAACAATACAGGCCCAAGGATTGATCCCTGTGGAACTCCATAGTTGAGAGGAATACTGGATGAGGATTGATGGCCAATGGGCACACTAAAACATCTATTGGTCAGATAAGAACGGAACCACTCTAAAACTGTGCCACGAAGGCCCACAGCTGTCTCTAGATGTGTCAACATGACCTTGTGGTCAATCAGGTCAAAAGCAGAACTTAAATCTAATAAGACTAATGTCATAGATTTCCCAGAATCAGTTTCTGTAAAAATGTCGCTTGATACTCTTAAAAGTGCAGATTCAGTACTGTGTAAAGCTTTAAAACCAGATTGAAATGTCTCATGCACAGAATTTAAAGTCAAATATGTTTGTAATTGAGTCAAAACAACTTTCACGAGGATCTTTGAAATAAAAGGAAGATTAGAAATAGGCCGAAAGTTAGAGAAAGAGACTGGATCAAGGTTTGGTTTTTTAAGAAATGGTGTCACTACGCCACATTTGAGACAGTTAGGAAAGGAACCAGTAGACAAACATTTGTTTATCACCAGTAGCAAACCAGGACCAACTGTATCCATAACTTGTTTAAAGAAAAAAGGTTGTGATAATGTCCTGAGGGCAGATTGAAGGTTTTAAATGGCTAACAATATCATTACATGAGTTCAACTCAATAAGCTGAAACTCAGACCAAGTGGAAGAGCACTGTTCATACTGTATAACCATCAAGAGTGAACTGTACACATATTATTATGGCATGATTTTGAGATTTTTCTCTGATCACTGTCAGCGTTATTAGTACCAGGGTTGTCTAAAATACAGAGTTCAGTATCAATCAGTGCTGAAATTTTAGAAACGTCCAACATTTGAGCGCTGTTGAACACATTCTTAAACACCAATGATTGACCATTGTGTTCATGTGCTCAATAAAAATGACCGTGATTAGCCATGAATGTCATCAGTTAACCACTGTTACTCGCTGTTCACCAAGTGCAAACACAGATAAAGGGACAATGGAGGGTTTTAAAGCCACATCCATGAGCTGATCGACATATCTTTGAAATACTCCAGTGACGGCTGGGCCAGGAGACATTTCTGTGTGGAGTTTGCATGTTCTTTTTGGGTTTGTGGGCTATTCTTCCGGGTGCTTCAGTTTCCCCCACAGTCCAAAGATATGTGCTATAGGTGAACTGCATGAACAAAACTGGCCATAGTGTATGATTGTGTGTGCGAATGACAGAGTGTATGGGTTTTTCCCAGTACTGGGGGTTTATGAGGTAGTGTACTCTGTAATGGCTTGCAGAAACTTTTATTCAGAGCAACTAACAAGTCTAAAACTTTAGTGTCATGAACACCGTCTGTGCAGTTGCTGTAGTGTAGACTCTTACAGTAGTGGACGATGTCCTGCATCTTCCTCCAGACTCTGTACTGCAGGTTCCCCAAATACTGAGACACGTGAATCAAAGCTCCAGAAGGCATCTGTGGATCCGGCTGTGAGATCTGGACTCTGGAAGAACATTCAGGAGTCAGAACTGCAGTGGCTTTGGCCTCAGAAGCAGAGAGAGCAGAGACACCAGCAGATCACTCACCTTGCCATTAAGCCTGGAAACTCCTTCAGAAAGCAGACGTCATTGGCTTTCAGCGTCTCCTCCGTGTCTTTGATTATGTGTGAAAGAGCAGAGATGTGTGTGTTGATCTCCTCCAGCTTCTCCTTCATCATCTGCTTCTTCTGCTTCTCTTCCTTCCTCAGTGCAGTGATTGTAGCTTCTTCTTCATCTCGGAGAAACTGATGAAGCTTCTTAAACTGCTGTTTAATCTGTCGCTCGGTGTGATCTGCTTGATCCTGAAAGAAAAAAATCACTTCAGTCATCTAAATCAGCTCACATCAACACATCTCATCAATGATATTGGAGATAAGCTCAGATACCAACATATAGCATAATAAAATAGGAACCTAATGTGTAGTCAATATAATTAATAATCATGATTGCATATGTGATTAGAGTGGGAATATAAATGACTCTTCATTGTATTTTCTTACTGTGATGTGTTGAACTGTTTTCTTAAACTCTACTCTCATTTCTTTCTTTTGTTTACACTTTTTTCGTGTGGTCTTCAGTGCAGTATTGAGCTCCTCCTGAAATGAAAAAGCAAACACAGAACAACAACACTTAAAGTAGAGAATATCAAGATACAGGACTGTGAAAAAGTATTTGCCTCCATCTATCCATTCATCTTCTGCCACTCTGGGGCTGGATCGTGGGGCTAGCAGTCTTAAGAGGAAACCTACAATTCACGCTGCCAGACATTTTCTCCAACTCTTCCGGCATGATCTCGAGGCATTCCCAAACAAGCAGGGAGACATAGTCAATCCAGCTGTGGTAAGAACTCTCCTCTGACCTGGAGATGGCCGGTTACATTTTTCCAGTTGAGCACCATGGCCTCAGACTTGGAGGAATTAATTTTCATCACCATCCACACTCGGTGGCAACCGTCGCAGTGCATGCTGAAGGTCCATGTTTGATGGAGCCAACAGGACAACATCATCTAAAGATGAAGTCCAGCGGTTGGTCCCCAAACCAAATCCAATGTTTTTGAAATGTTTCAATCATGTTTCAGGCCCCATCACAGTACAGAAACTCATTCATATATTTTCCCTTTCGGCTTAGTCCCTTCATCAATCCGGGGTTGCCACAGCGAAATGAACCACCAACTTATCCAGCACGTTTTTACGTAGGGGAGGGCCTTCCAGCCGCAACCCATCTCTGGGAAACAGTACAGAAACTGCATTAGTGAAAATAACCAACTATTTACTTCTAGCTGCTGACCAAGGGTGCATCTCACTATTAGTTTTACTGGATCTTAGTGCCGCATTTGACACCATTGACCACAATATCCTCATAGACCGCTTATATTCTACAGGTGTCCAGGTACAGGCTCTACAATGGTTTAAGTCATTCTTAGTTAACCGTTACCAGTTTGTGAATATTAATGGACAGCCTTCACAAGTCAGCCCAGTAAAGTACGGGGTGCCTCAAGGATCAGTTTTAGGCCTTTTGCTGTTTACAATATACATGCTACCCCTGAGAGACATTATTAGAAGACATGGGGTCAGCTTTCACTGCTGTGCAGATGATACTCAATTATATATTTCAAGTAAACCTGATGAGACGTCTAAACTGTCCAAGCTAACTGAGTGTATTAAAGACGTTAAAGACTAGATGACCAACAATTATCTTCTCTTAAACTCAGACAAAACAGAATTATTACTTATTGGGCCAAAATCCTGTACACAGCAGATCTCACAACTCGACCTACAATTAGAGGGATACAAAGTTAGCGTTAGCTCTACTATAAAAGATCTGGGTGTCATATTAGAGGCAATTTAACTTTTAAAAATCATATATCCCATGTCACAAAAACTGCCTTCCTTTATCTGAAAAATATATCTAAAAGTTACGAAGTATGCTATCCACCCCAATTTTATCCTCCTTACACTGGCTGCCTGTTAAGTTTCGTATTGGTTTTAAAATATTGCTTCTTACCTACAAAGCTTTAAATAATCTAGCTCCTGTTTATCTAACCAACATTCTGTCTCGCTACAATCCAACTCAGCCTTCTCATTTATGGCTCTTAAACTCTGGAATAGCCTTCCTGATAATGTCCGAGGCTCAGACACACAGTTCTCACAGCTCAAAACTAGATCAAATACCTATCTTTTTAGTAAAGCATACACTCAGTGCATCACTTAGCAGTATGATACATGAATGTGCTCCAAACAGGTTTCTGCATCTTGTTTATATACACTATGAACAGCAGCTACGCTAATTATTCTCTTTATTCTCTATTTCCACCTGGGGATACTCATCCCGAGGCCCTCAGACTATGAAGATCATAGTAAATTGCCAGTATAGATTGCCAGAAACTGTGACTACAGGATAACACCACAGGATCCTTGAAGATTTCACAGCACACAGGACAAGAAATATCTTTAGCGGAAACTTTCAGCGAAGCCATTTTTACAGTTCAAGCTCAAGTAATTTTGTTTTGGCTTTTGTCGAGGAAATCTGTTTCTTAATATGCGTTCATCAGTGATCTTGTGTCCTCTTGTTCTTGTTCAACATCATCATCAACTGTCAAAGTTCAGTTCCAATACTCAAGACCGCAAGAACAGAGGACGCATGAAGGTTCCCGGATCTGTTCTTGGTATCAAGGGCGAAAGTCAAGAGGGTTGAGGAGTCGTGGAAGAAAGTGAAAGTGAAAGTGAACAGTGGTCAGGGGACGAGGGCGGTTGAGGAGGGGGGTCGGAAAATTAGGTGCCAGATCAGACTTTTTTTTTTTACCACATCCTCACCCTGCTATTCACTTGTTTGTTTTATATTTTGGATTCTGTTTTTGTCTTACTTGCTTTCTGGAACCGCTCTTCACCGGACTCGAACCCCCATCTTCTTAGTCAGCTCCTCTCTGCATCTCAAATCCGCCGACGGACGTGGTGCGCTAACGGGACAAACTGGTTGCAGCCGGAATGCCGTCCATACGGAGGTAAGTGGTCCGCTGGTAAGCGCGAAAAGGAACGGCGTCACACCGCACCGTAGCGTTCGTTTAAAGAAATGAAATGCAGCCATACGTACCTCCGCCTACGTAATTCGCTGTCTCCAGAAATGTCCGCAGGACTATGTTTTCACAATGAGCCTGTGTTGCAATATCTGCTTGTCTCCTCCAAAAACGATGTTCTGAACATTTTTAACATTTTTATGTCAGATAGATGCAAGTGGCTCTCTGTATTTTGGTTTTGGTAACAAAATAATCAATTCAGTACAAGCAGAATGACCGTGCTATGCTTACATCTTTTCATTTTGGTGCCTTTACCGTCACCTGGCAACAGTTGTACACACAACAGCAGCTATTCTCCAGCCTCCCTCAGGCCTGCTCAAATTTCTTCTGCAAGCGAAAGATAAAAATCCCCCTGACATCTGGTTCAGCAAGACATTCCCAGCAGACCCTGAAAATATGTTGAGCCTGCCAGTTCTGCAAATCCTCCTCCTCACCAGCAGATTTATCTCACCACCAGGTGGTGATCAGGACACCTCACTAATACTAGCAGAGTGTTGTCTAAAAGATAAGTAATACTGGTAAATATGTCAACGCAACCATTCTCAACCATCAGTGCTGGCACAGTCATGAATGCTGATTATTTTAATTTTGTATTCCGCCTGCAGTGCTCACTTATGAACACTAGAGGACGCAGTGAAATACACTATGAAAAATCAAAGCACAGACCCTGAGCAGAAACACACAAAGCAAAAGTGAAAGGAGGACGCTAATTATTGAAATGCATATAAGGTTACAAAGAACAGAGTAAGTCATAATGGCAGAGGAAACTCATCTAGAGTAGAAAACCTTTACTCATTTAAATTCATGTTTTATTTTTCATTTGATAATCAGCAACTGTTTATAAATCAGTATGAAGGCAAATACTTTTTCTTTGTAATATAAAGTGAAGAGGATTAAAACGGCAGAAAGAAACGCCTGCTACTGTTATTGATGTGTATGTCTGCTTTACATGTGAAACATGAAACATTTCTCTTACCCTATAAGCAGGCACCACTTCACCGATGGGTCTGAATTTGTGCTGGTCGTGTTGTTGTGAGTCTCTACACACCAAACACACCGGCTTGTTGTCCACCAGACAGAAGAGTTTGAGTTTCTCACCGTGTAAACTGCAGATCTCCTCTAACCCCGAGGAACGTTTCTCTTTCCTCTCCTTATGAAAGGATTCACACAAGTTTCTTAACACAAGATTATTCGGAGGATCGTCTCTTGAGGATCTTCTCCTGCAGAGAGCACACTCCCGAGTGCCCTTAGTTCTCCAGAACTGCTGAAGACACTCTCTACAGAAACTGTGACTGCAGGATAACACCACAGGATCCTTGAAGATTTCACAGCACACAGGACAAGAAATATCTTCAGTGGAAACTTTCAGCGAAGCCATTTTCACAGTTCAAGCTCAAGTTTTGGCTTTAGTCGAGGAAATCTGTTTCTCAATATGCGTTCATCAGTGATCTTGTGTCCTCTTGTTCTTGTTCAACATCATCATCAACGCCAAAGTTCAGTTCCAATACTCAAGACCGCAAGAACAGAGGACGCATGAAGGTTCCTGGATCTGTTCTTGGTATCAAGGGCGAAAGTCAAGAGGGTTGAGGAGTCGTGGAAGAAAGTAAAAGTGAACAGTGGACAGGGGAAGAGGGCGGTTGAGGAGGGGGGTCGGTAAAATTAGGTACCAGATCAGATTTCAGAGTTGCATGACTACACCCTCTTCTCTCCTGGCTCTCTTCAATTCAGGGGATTTCTCTCTCTCTCTCTGACAGTGAAGACCCTTTTTCTTGTTTGATAATTCAACCAAATTTTGAAGAGTGTTCAGGAAGTTGTTTTCAAAAAGAAAAGTTTTCATGTGTTGCTTTTTTTTCTTGTACAAAGAAAGATTTATACATAATGTGTGTTAATTCTTAACAGGAAAACACTTGATAAAAGAGTTGATACCCCTTGGCGTTCTGTTTTAAAACTGAAAGATAATGTAAGACCTGAATGGAGAGTACCGTACAAACCACCGTTATCAAAAAGAACTGGAGATTTGTAGTGGAGAATCCTGCATGGGGCTTTTGCAGTGAATTCATTTGTTTCATTTTAGATTCAACGAATGACTCCGGTTGTGGTTTTCTTCTCAAAAAGAAACTGTATTTCATGTTTTTATGCAATGTGTCTGGCTTAAACCGCTGTTTGCAATGATACAAGGAATGTGTGAAATTTTTGATGAGCATTTTTAACCCTGAAATTTTTATTATTGGTTTTAAATATACACAAAAGAATCGTGTTGAATTTCAGCTACTAAATTTTATACTTGGACAGGCAAAATTGGCAATCTTCTTGAGTAGGAGAAGCAAAAACCAGCGGAAATACAATGACAATGATTTTATTGTCTTTAAAGCATTACTTCAGGCAAGAATTTGAGCTCACTTCAGGTTTTACAAAGTTATGAGTGATCTTTCTACTTGAGTTGAAATGGTGTACTCATGATGCTCTGATTGATATTGAAGAATAAGTTTTTTGCTTTTTAAAATGGCTGGTTAATATAAATTGTGATGTGTTATTTGAAAATGAATTCAATTTATTTGTAAATAAAGTTGTTTAAAATTCAAATCTCACTCACTCTCTCTCTCTCTCTCTCTCTCTCTCTCCCTCTTTCCTTTTTTTGTCTCTCCAATTCAGACACATGATGAATCCAGTCTGTGCTGCACTGCCGTTAGCCTGGTTAACATTAGCTTGCTCTTCTAACGTTACTATAAAGTCTTCTTCTATACCCTCATTCTCCTGATCATCGATCTGTTTGAAGAAGGTGTGTGTATCCATGGAACGTGCCTCAATAAAGATACCTCTCTCTCCTTTTTTCTCTGGTGTTAGCTAAATCCACTTGTCCACTTATTTTGATCTATGACCACTACTACACTACAGTCTGCTCAATTCAGCGCGTGTTATTGAATTACTCAAGCATACTCAATACAGCATTCAGTTTGGTTAATGGGCACCTATGGTAAAAAATCTACTTTTCAAGCTGTTTGGACAGACATATGTGCATGTATGGTGTATAGAGCGTCATATTGGGGTGATATAAACACACCCAGTGCTTTTTTTTAATTTAACAACATAAAAAACGGTGGACCAATTGGAGCGGTTTTCAGACCGACCGCAACTTTACGTAGGAGAGCGGTCCCCTCGTCCACCAATATTGATTGACAGGCGCGTCATCATATCCTCAGTGTGTTGATTCACGTCCGCCATTTTCAGCGTGAGTTGAAGCGATATCACTAAAGGAACACCCTAGCTCTATTTTTAGATTAAGGCTCATTGGGCTCAACACAAGATCAATATTCTCCACATTATCGCTCTAATCAGAATTATTGGTTGTATCTTTAGGTAGGTTTGCAAACATGTGTACTTCTCATTGAGTCTACCTTATACTTCAGCCGTTTGTATTTCTCGCAATCACAGAAGCTCCCTGTGATCTTAACTAGGTGCTGCTACACCTGACACTGTGCCATGCGTTTTAGAGTTCTAAACATAGGTTTCTATCAGGGTACACACAACGGCGCGACGATTCGGGACACTTGATGTTTCTGCCGCGCCACAGAGAGTGTCTGGTGTGCCGTGTCGCGGCTTCGAGCGGCGCATCCCGTGCCTCAGTCAAAGTTAATTCAGTGTGCGAGGTTATTAGTCTCGGTGTACAAGCTCGGCACATGAAACTAGCACACAGTTGGCTGTAAAACTGTACAAAGACACAAATGATTTTGTACTCTCTGCTTGGTCTGTGTCAGAGTCGTACATGTACGACTGAATGCGGGTCCTCTCACTCCTTCTCCTTCTCTCAGTCTTTCTTTCTGTTGCAAACGCAGAGCGGGTGAGCTCATGGCTCCACCCCCTTGTTACGTTGGCGGGAAGCCGAAACTAGTCTACATGTAAAGCAACACACCCCTATATCAGCGAACTGTGGACACGCCCCCAACATGACACTTTTTAACACATTATAATAAAACAATCTGAATTGTGTTTTAAACTGAACCTAAACTGACACACTCAGAAGAACCATAATATTAATATTAAATCATAAAAAAGAGGTCAACTATGTGCCCTTTAAAAAAAGGAAAAAAAAACTTTTTATTGATGATGTCATTTTCTGAAAATGTAAATATAATGATAATAATAATACTAATATTGAGTGGTGACTATTTGCTAAGAGGAAAATATATAGGTGATTTTTACAGAGAAAGAGGCACCTTTATTAAGGTATGTGCCATCTATTAAATGTTCTAGAAAGGGGCCATGAGGTCAGAGAATATGGGTGAAGTAGGGGGACTAACATTGTAAATACAAATGACTTCTATTAATGTGGTTAACGTTTAACGCCATGTTTATGGATTATTTAAAATCACTATTTAGATGCTGTTCACACACGAAATAGGCTAAACCTTAATAAATACTCAAGAGGCACTTCTGACTTTTTCATTATTTTCACTTTTAAACAAAAATATTTTCTTTCTATTAAAAATAGAGAAGTATTTCCAATCTGATCTGTAATGTGGCGGAAAAAGAAGAACGTGTTCATCAGACGTTGGATTCGAACCGGGTTGGTGATCAATCACGTCAAAATATGTTGCCCTGCATTTTACACGCTACGCCATTCAAGCTGTTAAAGGGTCACGAAACACCAAAACACATGTTATGAGCTGTTGACAGTCGTATATGTGTCCCACACTGCTATAAACACTATTAGGACACGTATATTACACTAAAAAGTGAAAATTGGTTGTTTTTGTGTTATTTCCAGCAAATTCGTTCTTCTGGTTTGGAACGAATTTTTAAAGCTGCGTCACGCCGATTAGATACTTGCATTTATTCCAGTGTGTAGACTGGCTGTCTGTACCTGCGAGTGCATCGTGACGTCTCTGAGTGTGCTGCATTCATTCATGAGTAAAGCCTGTTTCACACCGCAAGCGTCAGCAGCGCGTGAGCAGCGCGTGTTTTTTCGACGTCCATGTTAACAGATTAGAGCTTCCATACCGCACGCAGCAGCAGGGCGTCAGTGCGAGGCGTGAGCGTCGCTGAAGCAGCAGTGCCGTGATAGTTTCGGCGCTGGGTCTATTTTTGCCGAGCTGCTCACGCTCAATTAAAGTGACAGTGCATTATTAATGACCAAAACACATTGAATAACAGTAAGTAGCAATTTTACCCAATTAATGCGGTAATAATTTCCACTGATTTATATATAAAGTCAATCAAATGAACTGAAACGATTAAAAACTGCAACAAGCATTTATTCAGGCCCGAAATATTTATTAATATTGTAGTCCATAGCGAAGTGTATTGTGGGTAGTTTAGTTCGACGCGTGTGCTGTGGAGCTGAAGCAGAGGAATAAAGCTTTATTCGGCTTTGTTTTATGTTCACTCAAGTTATTCCACCCGGGAGCTGTTTGCACTGTGAACCTGACGAGACGAAAATAAGTAAAAGAAGGGCATGCATTGATTACTTTTGTCCGTCTCATCTTTTGCACGAGCTGTTACTCTGCCGCTGGACATTACTGAAGCGGAGAAAGTAACACTAGTCTGATCATGTATAAATATCATTATAACCATATTGAATAAATATTATTATAACTAGGCCTACAACAACCTGACAATCAAAACCAAATGACGTGATATCACAGGCGACTGTCTTCTGAGTGCACCAGACATGAGACACTCCTCATAGAGCTTGAGAAGCACACAGTACTGTATGATCTATATCATTTGTAAAATAAAGACTTGCAAGTTAAAGAAACATCATAGGAGGAGGTTTCCGTGAGCCGTGGTGCAGATGAAAAGTTTTTTTAAAAGTGTATTTGTATATATATATAGAGAGAGATGTAACTAGATAGAATAGACAGAGATAGATTGATCTCTGCAGCATCTGCCGAAGAGATGCGCGCTGCAAACGCAGCTGGTTTGAAAGGCAAATGCCTGCGTGCTGCTTCTGCTCTCCATACGCGCTGCGCACGCTCTGCTTTCCCTTGCGGGGTGAAACAGGCGTAAGACTTTGCTCAAACCAATCGGCGCGCTCTATTGTGTATGCGGTGCAACTTCATTAATATGCATGATAGCTTCGAAGACTGTTTTACCTGTACAGTGTTCAGACTGCAGAGAGACGCCACGTTGTGCTGCCAAGACAAGTGGGTGAACAAGAATTGTTTGGAGATACGGGTTGTCAGTGTTGCTTTTATAATTTGCTGCAAGGAAGGTTTTGTTTTCATTTCCCGCTATGAGAGCGCAGCTGGACTCACGTGTGGATCACAGTGCACGCGACAGAAATACGTGTCTAAGGAACATTGTTTACCCGAGAGCTTTTCTCATCTGGAAATGGTGAAATCTGGATTTGCTGCTCGTCTCCTTTTAATAAAGACGCAGCTCCAGTTGATATTGATTGTCCTGTCTCTACAGATTTGGTAAGTGTGTGATCAGTGGTCTTTGTTTGTTTATGTTGGAAAAGTTAGTTCGTATCGTCAGCAGTACTCTTTCAGTGTTTAAAGACAGACCTTAGTCAAATGATTTCTAAGTTACTAAAGTTTACAGTACGTCACTACATAATATCACTACAATATTATGGGCTGAAAAATCTGCTGTAAATGCTGCTCTCTGAGAGTAAACATGTAAACACAGCTATCAAACTATTACCATCGTGTAGGATTTACAACACATTTTGTGACAGGAATAACACACACGGCTTTCTGGCGCTACCTACCGAGTGCATCCAAGTTACTGAGAAATGCAGAGTTTTTTTCCTCTCATTCCTCTCATAAAAATACACGCTTCCAGCAGCTCCTCGAATCAGATATCTCGTCATGAGGGATATGAATGAAATTCCTGAATGAAAGTGCCAAACTGCAGTTAAAGCCCACCATTTAATAAATTGTTAAATAATTCGATTACTGATGTCCATGTAAACACAGTCACGGCCTTTCTCCCCCTTGTGTGTGAGTGTGTTTTGCCTCTGTGAAAATCAGCATGTGCCCAAACCGACACTCCCATTTTTACGCAAATTTTTATGCACCTTCCCTCTTCCGACACTCCCCCTTAACAGAGCTGGACACGCCCACTTTCCTGACTTTTTCTGACTGTTTCGTGGCCCTTTAATACAGGCGCTCTTTAGTTATGTTGACTCTGTCAATCAAACCCTGATGAGAGAAAATCGATTGGTATTCTCCGCCCACCAAATTGATTGACAGGCGTGTATTTACGTGTCCATAGTAACACATATAAACATGTCCACATTACAGGATTTGCAAAGAAACTGTGATTAAAAGATCTGTTCAACTCTCTGTGATCAGCTGCAGCTCACGAAAGAGTTTTACAAGTTTAAAACATTTTAAAAACAGAGCATGTTTGTTAGAAATTAAAGTAAAATCTCTATGTGATTCATAACCGCTGGAATCACTACATCCGCATACTTTCAGTGCAACTATATGTGAGAATGCTTCAATCACACAACAAGAGTCCTGGTTTGTTGATATTAAATCTGATTTATTTTGTTCAGTAGCATAATGGATATCCATACAGCAGTGTATAATAACTGATATCCTGTTACAAATGTTGCTAGCAGACATGCAAAAACAGTGCAAAGCTAAACGTGTGTGTGTGTGTACTGTGAATTTAAGCATTAAAAGCATTTGTGTGACTCATTATTGTAGAAAGGCTTGAATAAACCACCACAAATACATCAAATAACATATAAACTGTATCTCTGCTTCATCCATGTCTGTCTCTGTCACCGACTGCTGTTTATCTGATGTGACAGCACGAGTAACAAACATGTAATAACAGTGGGCGGGAACAGAGCCAGCTAATTTGCATTTAAAGACACAGGCAACAAAAACAGCAACAATTTCCTCAGACCCCAACATTGACATATTCAGCAGGGTATAATAAATGATCTGATGGCTGTTTTGAGCTGAAACTTTACACACACATTCTGGAGACACCAAAGACTTATCTTACATCTTGGAAAAGGGGTAAAATAGGAGATCTTCGGAAACCGAAGCCCTATCAATAACCAAGCATGTCCGACCTCCATATTCTCTCGACTTTCAGCATCCCTCCGCCACCTCTTTAAACCCGATTCCTACTTAAATAACACGAGTTAAGATGAATAAGACCCACAATATAAAGCGGGTCTCACACCGGAAAAGACATTTCATTTATTACTATCATCTAACAGTGAGGGTAAAACACAATGGGCTGCAGCAGTTGCATGCTTTAAATAAACCATCCAGGAGGTGGCGCTGGTCAACATTATTAGTTCACAGATGCTAAAAGAAAGTAAAACCAATAGCATCTGGCTGCAGACTTGTACATGCAATATCTAGACATGCAATCTCAGACACAAGCACTCAATAGACCTAGTGACGTCACTGTGAGGGCCGGGGTCAGTGGTACACATTAAAAGCATTGCATGCAGTCTCAGCTTGCATATACTCCTGGTTTTATCCTCAGTCTGCTCATATAACCAGAGAGGCAGTTATAGATTAGGAAGGAAAGTGGAGATTAAATAGTTGAGCTTTTGGTCGTTTCTTGAAGACAGCAAGTAGGGATGGAACCACAGGGCGACGTTCATTCACAGAACGCAAGTTTCTGAAGGGGACATACATCTGCAGAAGTGAGAGCAGATACGAAGGAGCAAAGCCAGAGGTCGCTTTGTAAGCAAACATCAGAGCTTTGAATTTGATGCGAGCAGCAACTTGCAGCCAGTGCAAACGGGTGAGTAGCGGAGTGACATGTGCTCTTTTGGGTTCATCAAAGACCACTCGTGCTGCTGCGTTCTGAAGCAGCTGAAGAGGTTTGATAGAGTTAGCTGGAAGCCCGGCTAGTAGAGAGTTGCAATAATCCAGTTTGGAGAGAACAAGAGCTTGAACAATGAGTTGAGCTGCATGTTTAGATAGGAAGGGTCGGACCTTTCTGATGTTATAGAGTGCGAATCTGCAAGATCAAATTTAACTAGAACCACTTTAACCAGCACTCTGCACTACTCTCATCCCTGTCTGATATGCTGAAATGTATGGAAACAGAATAGACTCACGCAAAAGACACGATGCAAATGGAGCGCAGAGTGGGTGACATCGATTACAGCTCTCATCTGATTGGCTGAAAGGTACGAGTTGCCTGCTTCTGTTAGGACAGTCTCAAAATACACACACAGTCGTATCCAGGAGGAGTCGTACGTGAAAGAGGAGTTGCACATTCTCATTCAGAATGAACTCGCAAGTTTTAAACTTTCAAAACTTTTTGTACACTCTCATACATTTGCTAATGGTGTTTTGCCTTTGTGAAACGTATTTTATGAATATGTATTTTTATTTTGTGCACGTGAATTGTTTTTGTGAATATGTATAAATATGTTACGCACGTGAATTTGGTTTTACGCACGTGAATTTGGCTACGCATGTGTACATCGTGTCTTTTGCGTGAAATACTTTAGATACCAAACTAACTCCATAGAATGTTTTACAATCTGAAATGCTGTCATTGGTTTTTATTCTCTTTTCTTCATCTACATTAAGATGCTTTGACACAACCCTGTGAAAAACGCTTCTATAATAAACATTAATCGAATTGATGTGGATCACATGATAACACATGGTCCAGAATTGCAGGTGAAAACTTTAACTGGGAGGATCTTCAGACGGTCACGAGAAGAAAAGAAAGGAAAGACGGTGTCAGTGAAGGCGGCTGTGAATGTGTGTAGATGTGTGTCAGTTAGAGGATCAGAGAAACACACAGTTCCTCTGTCATAATCCAGCTCCACTCTCACACACTCCAGCTTCTGTTCAATGTCAAACCAATTGGACACATTCGGGTGTTGTGAATCCTCTGCTGCATCATCATCATTATCCCCATCGTCTTCATCATCACCATCATCTTTATCATTTACATCATCATCTTCATCATCACCACCCCCATCTTTATCATCTTCATCATCATCTTCATCATCACCACCCTCATCTTTATCATCTTTATCATCTTCACCATCCTCCACATCCTCTTCTTCCTTCAAATTCTGCTCATCCTCCTGATACCTCACACTCCAGACATCAGTGTTAAAGAAAACTTTTCCCTTCCTCTGGTTTGATGCTGTTGTTACTCCGACACTCCAGCATCGACTCTCCTTCACCTCCACATCCCAGCTGTGTTTTCCTGAGCTAAAACCCTCTGAACCCACAACACATGGAAACCAACCAAACCTCTCTGGATTATCAGGAAACAAACGTTCGTCCTCAGTCTCCCTCATGCTGATCAGATTATCAGACAAGATGACACTCGGATGAGCCGTGTTTGGGTCCAGAATCACAGGAGCTGAAGAGACACAATCAACAGCTGCTTTTATTCTCATGTTCACACTGTTTAACCATCAAGAGTGAACTGTACACATATTATTATGGCATGATTTTGAGATTTTCCTCTGATCACTGTCAGCGTTATTAGTTGCGGGGTTGTCTAAAATATCGAGTTCAGTATCAATCAGCACTGAAATTTTAGAAACGTTCATTCTTGCTAACATTTGAGCGCTGTTGAGCACATTCCGAAACACCCCTGATTGACCATTTTTGTTCATGTACTCAATAGAAATGACTGTGATTAGCAGTGTTGTGCAAGTTACTTCCAAACTGTAATACATTTCAGATTACTTGCTACTCTTATTTTAAAAGTAATCCCTTACATATCAGTATTACTGTCTCAGAATTGTAATGTTACCTGACTCTTATATTACTTTTTAGTTACTTTCACTAAAATAACTACATAATTAGACCTTAACATTATAAAATGACTAAATGTACTGCAGAAAATTTTACATCCAGTAGAAAGCGATATGATGTAGCACAATGACGGTGACCTATCCAGGCTACTAACAATATAGTATGTATTTGGCAACGTCAGGCTCAAGACAATGCAAGAAAGGATGACAGTCAGAATCACAAATGATCTAAGTCTGTTAAAAGTACAGTAGAGGTAAAGTGATTATCTGGCAATATCTGTGAACAGCTTGACTATATTCATATTAGACACAACAGGCCTACATGTGAACTCCAATGCCATGACAAGATGCAGATTTCTTTCTTTTCTTATTGTTGCTCTTTTCCCTCTGTGTCCTGCTCTCAGCTGTTAGCTCTTGTAATCAGAGAGCGCTGATCACCAGTCACCTGTTCTTGCTTTACCCTTATTGGCATTCCTATATCTTTCTCCTTTTCATTCCCTCTGTTGTCGGTTTATTGTTACTTTGTGCGTTACCCTAAGTGCACGTAACTAACCTGTGTCTTTCTGTCCAGCCCTGTCTTGTCTTGCTGTTCGCTCCGTGTACAAATTGGCTGAGCTCTATTGAAGTGCGCTCTCATCGGTGAATGTGCTCTGACTTTCAGCACCCGGAGGTCAGACGTTCTCCTCATCGCAGTAGTGGGCTCACAGAACCAACCAACCTTTATCTCTCTCTCACGGCCGAGTGGGTGGCCTTTTACGTTACCTTCTGAAGATCCAACTCTGTGTCATGTCATTGACAGACAGCCTTGTTTTGACTCTCTTTTGAACAATAAATTCTGTTTAACTGCATTATTTATGTTCTGCATTCTGTTCTGTGACAGAATAAACTGACCAGATAGATTTGGCTGAGGGAGGTGCCATACGCTTCGCTGTTGCACACCAGGGCGCAATGCTAGGCTCCCACGAAGAGGAACTCTCCGCCACCAGATACGCCGTGGATAGTCTTTCAGCGCAGGTAACTGAACTCACTAACCAGCTGCACAGACTTCACCTGTGGGACCGATCTAATGCTGATCACCAACACATGCCTAACAATCCCCCACGCTATGCGGGTCAACCCACATAGTGTTGGTCATTTCTGACACAGTGCGAGGTGGTGTTTTCGCTCCAGCCATCTACATATGCCACCGATCGCTCCAGAGTCGCCTTTGTCCTCTCTCTCTTCATCAGACGGGCTAGAGAATGGGGAGTCACCGTCTGGGAGGCTGAATCAGATTGCTGCTCTCATTACGCATCCTTTAAGGAGGAGATGCTGAAGGTATTCGACAGATCCGCTCTGGTAGGAGAGGCTTCACGTCAACTCGCGGCGCTTTGACAGGGTGGAAGGTCAGTGGCCGATTTTGCCATTCAGTTCCGTACGCTGGCGGCGACCAGCAAGTGGAACGAGCCAGCCCTTGTTGCCCGTTTTTGGACGGTCTCTCTGCCGAATTAAGGGAGGAGCTTTTCTCAAATGAACTCCCCTCCAGTCTGGATTCTCTTGGATTCTAATGACAACACACACGTATATTCACTAACCACAAACAGGAAACAGAACTGCTGTATTTTTTATTTGTTAATGTCTTGCAGGCGAAAAGTTTGTTGTAATGCACGTGCCAAGTTAAATATTACTGAAAATGTTTTAGTAATGCCTTACTGTACTTTCACACCAAAAGCGGCGAGAGTGTCAAAGTAGCCGGAAGTCATTCATTTTCAATGGGAACCGGCGGCGCCAAGCGGCAAGGAGCGGCGCGTCTTCACTGGTGTGGGCGTCGAGGAGAGTTGAAATCAAGTCAACTTTATGGTAATGAGCTGTGACGCGGTTCGGTGGCAACCAATCAGAATGAAGAAGTCCACCACTTGAGAGGAATCCAGAGAGCACAGTCACTGTGAACTTTGGTTCTGACCACAGTAGTTCCCAAAGGTTTGATTATTGCGGTCGCCGGATTTCCAATCATTTCCAATGTTTTTCTTACAGGAACATACTTTAAACAAGTCACTGGCGAGTTACTGATGTGCATTAATGTTAGATATATTCATCTTTACAAAAAGCGTGAATCTCATGCGACAATATAAAACAGTGTTGCTGCTTCAGGATGTTTCAGACATATGGACACATTGGATAATCAAGTGGAGCAAAGCCGCACCACATGCAACTCGATCTTCTATTGTTAAATGAATTTAATAAAAAGTGCGCAAAATTTTCATGCTAGAAAGCATGTTATATGCAGGAATGTAACTGATATGCTGCAACGGCTCCTTTAAATACGAGATCAATGTGTAGAATTTTGACGCTCTCGCCGCCGGAGCTGAAGGCAGACAGCGTTGTCGCCAGGGTGGCCAGAGCGACCTTTAACGTTCTCACCACCTTCGGTGTGAACATACGGTTACACTACTGCGTTACAGGAAAATGTTATACGTTACTGTAATACATTACTTTTGTAACGCATTACTCCAAACACTGGGGATTAGCCATGAATGTTAACAGTTAACCACTGTTAATCACTGTTCACCAAGTGCAAACACAGATACAGGGACACTGGAGTGTTTCAAACTCGCATCCATTAGCTGATCAATGCAGCTCCAGTGACGGCTGGGCCAGGAGGCATTTCTGTGCGGAGTTTGCATGTTCTTCCTGGGTTTGTGGGCTATTCCTCCAGGTGCTCCAGTTTCCCCCCCAGTCCAAAGATATGTGCTATAGGTGAACTGCATGAACAAAACTGGCCGTAATGTATGAGTGTGTGTGTATATGACAGAGTACACGAGCTAGTGTACTCTGTGATGAGTTGCATAAACTTTTATCCAGAGCAACTAACAAGTCTAAAACTTTAGTGTCATGAACACCGTCTGTGCAGTTGCTGTAGTGTAGATTCTTACTGTAGTGGACGATGTCCTGCATCTTCCTCCAGACTTTGTCCTGCAAGTTCCCCAAGTACTGAGACACATGAATCAAAGCTCCAGAAGGCATCTGTGGATCCGGCTGTGAGATCTGGACTCTGGAAGAACATTCAGGAGTCAGAACTGCAGTGGCTTTGGGTTCAGAAGCAGAGAGAGCAGAGACAGCAGCAGATCACTCACCTTTCCATTAAGCCTGGAAACTCCTTCAGAAAGCAGACGTCATTGGCTTTCAGCATCTCCTCCGTGTCACTGATTATGTGTGAAAGAGCTGAGATGTGTGTGTTGATCTCCTCCAGCTTCTCCTTCATCATCTGCTTCTTCTGCTTCTCTTCCTTCCTCAGTGCAGTGATTGTAGCTTCTTCTTCATCTCGGAGAAACTGATGAAGCTTCTCAAACTGCTGTTTAATCTGATGCTCGGTGTCATCGGCTTGATCCTGAAAGAAAAATCACAGACACTTCAGTCATCTAAATCAGCTCACATCAACACATCTCATCAATGATATTGGAGATAAACTCAGATACCAACATATAGCATAATAAAATAAGAACCTAATGTAAATTATAGTCAATATAATTAATAATCATGATTGCATATGTGATTAGAGTGGGAATATAAATGACTCTTCATTGTATTTTCTTACTGTGATGTGTTGAACTGTTTTCTCAAACTCTACTCTCATTTCTTCATTTTGTTTACACTTTTTTCGTGTGGTCTTTAGTGCAGTATTGAGCTCCTCCTGAAATGAAAAAGCAAACACAGAACAACAACACTTAAAGTAGAGAATACCAAGATACAGGACTGTGAAAAAGTATTTGCCCCCATCTATCCGTTCATCTTCTGCCACTCTGGGACGTCATGCCAACGTCAATGTCCAACGTCTAACCTAAAATCAACCAAATATCAACGTCTAATGATGTTGCAGCTTAATGTTGTGTGGATGTCACCACTATGATGTCTATCAGACGTTGGATTTTAGTTGTCATACCTGATGAATAAATGTCAGTATTTGACGTCAATATGACGTTGGCTTAAGATGTTGGCTCGACGTTGGATTTTGGTCACTTTCTAACAACCTAAAATCAACCAAATATCAACGTCATTATTAGACATCAAAATAATGTTGTCCTTAGATGCTGGCTAGACATTCAATTTTGGTCACCTGACCTAAATCTAACCTAATATTAATGTCTTATGTGTGTTCCTGCTGGGCAATATTAGTTATTGCACTACAGAATGTTACGTTTACACACATCCACAAATTACATGTAAATGCCTCAACATTCTTCTACAGTGTAATACTCACTACTCTTGAGTACTATTGAAAGGGTTACTTTTTACTCCTAGTTTGAGTAATGTTTACAATAGATACTTTTACTCTACTTGCACTACATTTTTAGGCAGGTAATGGTACTTTTACTTGAGTATGACTTTCCGTACTCTTTCCCCCACTGGGTATTAGTATATTTGCACTTGTGGATATGGAATTTACAAAGAAAATAAATTAAATTTATAACAAAACTAGCATTTCTCTTAGTAGAGGCAGATTCATAATAACCAAAAGTAAGTTCTTTAAAAGTAACAGAAACATCTCGTTGTATTTTATCATTAATTGTTACAAACCCCTGATGTTGGTCCAGGGGATGGTGGGGTTTGACATTTAGGTGTAATTAAAATATATTTATAACAACAGTAAATAAGTGCAAAAGACAACCAAAATAATACCAAAATTGTGATTTTATTTATATTTCCCAAAGTGAACAAAAACAACGAATAAATCCAAAATAAAGAAAATAAAGTAAGGCAAAAATATACTATTTACAATATTTACAACACTGAAACAAATACAAAGACAGGAGAGCTGGCAGAAGGGACGTGGGCAGCGCTAAAGAAACGAAAAGAACAAAACCCAAACTAAACTTCCCAGAAGCATCTAGCTAACTAACTATGTGAAACAAAATAATTAGCACGCGAAGAGTCTTCCGAGTCCTGACTGTCTATTCTATCTATGTATCCAAAAGTACAAGGGGTGGCGCTCGCCCCTAACCTAATGTACTAAACAGAAGAGTAGCCCTAAGTGTTGCAAAATGTATGTCACGTGACCTTCTTACCTGTCCGCTTCGTCCAAGCCTCGTAAACAACGTTTAAACAGAGAAATGGAGGGATCTACAATTAACGGACGGATAACGTGCACACAGAAATGGGCAACAACAAAATACACAGTTAAACGGGTTTTTTCGTAACGCAACAAGAAAACAAGACAAGAAAGGGAAAAGAGAGAGAGAGAGAGGCTGGTGAGTGGTCTGGCGCGCGCTTTTATTGTGGGTGGTCTTTGCTTATTGGATGTGACGTAAGAATGACGTAACCGGGGGAGAAATGACTGACAGCTGAATAGACCAATGAACGGAACCTGTGAATAATGAAAGCAGATATGGGAGAGCAAAGCGAGAGAGAGAAAACACAAACAGAGCACAAATAACACAAATATGTATCATCAATAAACGAGCCAATGTTTCCAAAATTGTACAGTATAATTACACCCCCAAAATAAATGCAAAACAGTTTCGATGAAGATTTTACATCAATATTAGAATGAAACTTTTTCAAAAATTATTCTGTAGGATAAAACTTGTTGATTAATTTAAGGGACACTTCTTTGACCTTGTTGGTGAGGAAATATGTTTGTTGCAAAGATCATATTTTCCCCAAATCAAATCTCTAAATATATTATTTTAATAAGAGATTACAGGGCACAATGTAACCATTTTTTTCAATAAAAGAAAAACTAATTTGACCTATAATCATCTCTGTCGGATCAGAAAGGTACGCTTTTTTAGGAGGAAAGATGATTGCTATTTTTTTTTTATTATTTTTATTTTTTTATTTTTTTATAATTATTTTTTAGGGGTTTTCACCTTTATTGACAGGACAGTGGAGATTAACAGACAGGAAAGTGTGAGGAGCAGAGATAGGGGAAGGATCGGCAAAGGACCTCGAGCCGGGAATCGAACTCGGGTCGCCGCGAGCACCTGGGTGCTATATGTCGACGCACTAACCACTAGGCTATTGGCGCCGACAAGATGATTGCTATTTTTAAAGAGCATAGTAGTTCCTGATGTTATAACTCCCATAACAATGGTGACATTTTTTGGACTTACTGGTATATTATATGCAGAAATAAATTCAAATTCATTAAAAAAAAACCTTCATTGTTAAATAACTGACTAACAGAGCTATTTATTATTATTATTATTAGCATAACTGTGTAAAAATAATGAAGAAATTAACTAAATAAAACATTAAATCATTTTAAATTGTCCTGAAAAGGCCATCAATTTCACAAATAGACAAGTTTTTTTTTTTTTAACCAACTCAATATAATAAACATCACACACCTTCCCATGTAGTCTCAAACTGGAGGGAATATTTCGTTCGACACAGAGGAACATAAACACCTACTGCCAGCTAGCATTTCAGAAGTGTATGGCAGAGCAACAGAAACAGCACACAGACGTATAAATGCACAGCTACGCGCAAGGCTTGCGCCATGGGTCACACTGATCACTTGACGCAGAAGTATAAACCAGGCTTTAAGAGGAAACAAATACTTGTGTATAAATGTTCATTACTAACCTTTCTATGAACATGAGTTGATTATAACTGCAGATCAATGACAGTGTGAAATAACCTACTGTAACGTCTGTAATTATATTAAATAACTAAATAAATGAACATATATAGACACATACAGCCCCTTACAGTCTCCAATATGTTACCAACTACAGAAGAACTACACACAGCATACATTCAGGCCTTATTCGAGTTCAAAAACAACACTAAATATAACCCAAAGTCAGAGCAAACTTTGTCTTTAATCTTCAGCAGCCTCTTGTTAGAGAGCAAATCTGGTATTCTGAGTTCATAATAATCCAAAAGGTGATGATAATAGTTAAACATGGCAGTTTGTTCATGTTTTAGGTAGCAGAAGAATCATTTGCTCCTTTGTTTACTCGCGCTTCACTCTCGCGTTTGTTCCTTTCTGACAGGATTGGATATCAGAGCGCTTCAATGATCGTGAGCACGTTATTAATATGAGCTCAAGAAGTTCGTTATTTCAAATAAAGATGCGATCGCGAGCTCTCTGGACAAAGCGAAAACCGCTCTCACTTATAGACGGCCTCGTAAAACAAAAACAGGACACGGCAGATTTTGTTCTTCTTGGCTTTGTGGCTGTTCATCAAGACATCGACAATGTTTGTTTGAGCTCGGGTCGACCATGACTCGTTATTATATGTATATATTATTACGGTGTAATATCTCAGCTGTGTTTTTAAAACATCGTGGTTCCTTTGTTTTCATTTTGGCTTGGTGCGTGAGCAAATGACCTATCTCTGTAAACCAATAGCGTTCAGCTGCACGTCTAGCTCCGCCTATTGGTACCCTTGGTGCAAAGGGTGCCGAAAAAGTGGAACGGCAGGCAAACGCCCATAAAAAGTACCGTACCACTATAGTTCTCAAAGATTTCCAAAAATCTAATTCATTTTATTAAACTATTAGAATGACCATATTTTATCCATAACCTATAAATGAACAAAAATGTTAGTAATAGTTACATTAAAAAAACAACATGCAAATTAAAAGCCATGATTTTTGAGCCTTTCGATTTTTCTCCTGGGGTGATTGTGTTATATTAAAAGACAAAGCAATAGTGTCAGATGCAGATTGATTTTATGGCACCATGTTAAACTTTGACACCTTTAGGGCACTCATGTACATTAAAAATAAATATAGGCCACAGCTGCACATGAAGGATGATCTCCAAATGGTGTTCTTTAAAATTAAACTAAAAATAGACCTGGGTCTATTGTGTGTGCAAAGTTTATATGTTTATAACCATCTCAGAGGATATTGGGGGTCACAAATGACTGGCATTGCTATTTTGGGGGTCTCGGGCTGAAAAGTTTGGGAGCCCCTGCCATACCAGACCACTCAGTGGAAAGGGGCCAATAGAGAACTCACCCAATCTGCTGTATGTTTACTGCAGATGCGGTTAGACTGTGAGTAAGCTTCTGTTGTCTGCATTCAAGGTGAGACATCTGACATCCAAAAAACAAACGTACAGATCTGATTTCTTCTTGAAACAAGAAAATGGGACTTTAAATGTCTATTGCTTGTTGTTGCTGTCTACGCTGCAGATGAAGTTGGTGTGTACTTGTCAGCATTTGTCAAATAAAGATTGTCACACAATTTTTTACCCTGTGGGTGTTTCACTGTGGTTGTTCACGGTGGACAGCTGATTCACAAACACATTCATAATATTCACATATACTGTTCACTTTTCTGACATTTATATATGTAAGGGTATTTTAATATATAATTAAGTATATCAATATACTATTAGGTCTATATATATATCCTTCAGATTAAACGAAATAGAAAACTAATCAAACAAAGTCATTATAATAATCGTATTTAAAGATCTACAGTATGTGTGCAGTGCAGAGATGGACCCAGAAGTGTTGTTAGAAAGTGAAAGTAAAATATTTACTCCGTATTTACAAGTGCTAAAAAACACTAAGAAGAATGCATTTTAATTCAGAGTTATTCAATGATGAAATTATTTGTAGTTTAATAATTAAAAGATAGCACAGATATCAAATTTACACCACCCAGCAGGTGGCAGCAGGACACTGTCATTCAAATCGAGAAACTGAACAAACCTTTAATGGATGAGTAAATAATAAATGATGAAACTGATTGCGTTTATAGATGACATATTTACCAGATAATATGAGACGATTTAATAAAGTATTTTACTCTGGACATTTATAACAGATAATACGAATTTAAATTCATAGCAGAATCAAAGTAAAAATAAATCCATTATAGAGGAAATAAACTGAATTAATAAGTGAAAAGGTTGCAAACATTGATAAACAATAGCGTATTCCTGTTCTTAATAACTTAATCCTTCTCAGACACAGAGAGCAGTTCAGTTTTACCTGATTTATTATATTATGCTACTTATAGACAATAACTTCTCAACATTCCTAGCACCAGGTTTAATCGCAATAAAAACATTTTATCTGGGTGTAATGGAACTGTAAAAAACAACAACACAAAAAACGAAACTAATGTAGTTAAAACTGAGTGGAAATACTGCTTTGGTGGCTTTTTTGACGACGTGGAAATCCATCTCTGACTGCGGTTCTCGGACTCGGTTCAATAATATCCAGCTGCAGGCCCGCAGGGATATATCTCGACTCGGTAGGTAGCCCTAAAACTACGGTCCTAGAAATGCGGATTTAGGAATGAAGCCCTGAAAGTACAGCCTCCAATTTTGCAGGGAGATAATATTGGCTGACACAATCATGAGTGCTGATTATTATGTTTTTACGGCTGCAGTGCTCACTCATGAACACTAGAGGACGTAGCGAAATACAACATGAAAATCCAAGCATGATTCTGCCGACCGGGTCATTTTGCATTTCGGCGGTTTTTGGATAGTTTTTGGGCTGGAATCAGTCAGCTACATCTGGCAACACTGAGCACAGAGCATGAGCAGAAACACACAAAGCAAAAGTGAAAGGAAACTTATCACTGAAATACATGCAAGGCTACCAAGAACGGAGAGTCATTATTGCAGGCGAAAATTGTTCAGTAGAAAACGTTTACTCATACAAGAGCCAGTGATTTAAGTTTTATTAATGATCAATAACTATTTATATATCAGAGGCAAATACTTTTTCATCGTACAGTAACTGTCAAATGAAGACAATTAAAATGGCAGAAAGAAATACTGCATCAATACTGTTATTGAGGTTTATGACTACTTTATATATGAACAACACACACAATAATGTGTCTTACCTTATAAGCAGGCACCAGTTCACCGATGGGTCTGAATTTGTGATTGTCGTGTTGTTGTGAGGTTATACACACTAAACACACCAGCTGTTTGTCCTCCAGACAGAAGAGCTTGAGTTTCTCACCGTGTAAACTGCAGATTTCCTCTGGTCTCTCTTTCCTCTCCTTATGAAAGGATTCACACAAGTTTCTTAACACAAGATTATTCGGAGGATCGTCTCTCGAGGATCTTCTCCTGCAGACGGGACACTCCCGAGTGCCCTTAGTTCTCCAGAACTGCTGAAGACACTCTCTACAGAAACTGTGACTGCAGGATAAAATAACAGGATCCTTGAAGATTTCACAGCACACAGGACAAGATATTTCTTCAGCAGAAACATGCAGCGAAGCCATGTTCACAGTTTAAGCTCAAGTAACTTCACTTTCACTTTCTGGATGACGGTTTCAAAAATGAATCGCAAAGGTAAACTTGAAACAAACGTGCTAAAAATTCTTCCTGAAAGTGTTTCTCTTTCGCTCACAGATCAGTGACTTGTTTTGGCTTAAGTCGGTTTCTTCCCTGTACAGAGCTGCCACAGGGTGGAGTTTCTGATCACATGGGTTTGTTACAACAGACAAGACAGGAAAACCATGATTTATTTACATTTAAACAAAAGTGCATTCAGATTTAAAGGGCACCTATGGTGAAAAATCTACATTTCAAGCTGTTTGGACAGAAATGTGTGTAAGTATAGTGTATAAACTGTCATATTGGGGTGAAATAAACACACCCAGTCCTTTTTTTCCCAAATTTAACAACATAAAAACGGTGGACCTATTGGAGCTGTTTTCAGATCAACCGCAACTTTACGTAGGAGTGCGGTCCCCCCGCCCACCAATATTGATTGACAGCTGTGCGCATTAACATATCCCGGTAGTCACGTGTATAATCATATCATCAAGACAGGACGAGCGCAAAGCAGCCGGGAATAAAAGGTCTGTTCAGTTCGCTAGGATCATCAATCATCATCAAATGTGATCAAGAGTGAGTTTCACATGTTTAACACGTTTTAAAACAGAGCATGTGTGTAATGAATTACAGAGATTCACTTCATCAGCACAGCCGTGTGTCAGAACAATTATAAAGGAAGACGCTTCAGTCCCGGTTTGTGGACGTTAAATCAGGTTTATTTTGTACATTAATATAAGAGATATCCATACAGCAGTGGAGATTAACCTGTAGCCTGTCACATAAAAATCTTGCAATCATGCAAAGCTTAACGGGCTGTCTCTCTCTTTCTCTCTCTCTCTGTCTCTGTGTGTGTGTGTGTCTGCGTGTCTGAGCTAAGTGTGTGTGTGTGTGTGTGTGTATGTATGTGTTTGTGTCCTCGCTGTGTGTTTGTGTGAACTTTGTAATGACATTGTGTGTGACTCATTGTAGCAAATCCACAAAAACTGCATTAAATACTGATTGTTAAAGTTCTTACTGTAGTATTTCTCACACACGTTATGTGAGATCTGCTTCCTGAGGCAGCCGAGGGCGGCGACTGCTGACAAGCATGTGGGAATGGTGGGCGGGGAGGACTAGCCTTAAAGGGCCAGTACATAAAAACAGCAAAACCTTTTTTCCAGCAATAATATAGACACTTCAAACAGCTCTAATAAATAATCTGATGAGTGTTTTGAGCTGAAACTTTACAGACACATTCTGGGGACACAAAAGACTTATATTAAATATGAAAAGAGGGGTAAACTATGTGCCCTTTAAGCTAAAAAAAACATTTATATACATTATTTGCAAGTGTTTTATTTATTTCTCATTAAATTTCAAGATCAAATCTTTCTTAAATTATTATTTCTTTCACAGAAACTGAGTAACATTGAATGATATCTGTTTGTCAAGCACTTCAGGATTCTGGTAAAAACTCCAGTAGGGGTTCAATCTTCAACTGGCTGGCTGGAACTGCCAGTGGTGGGTCACGTGATATGTCAGTGGCTGGTGGCAGCCACCAGTTTCCAACTGTCGGGTAGCATGACCTGCCAGTGGCCTACCAGAGCCTGGTTGATGGCTTTTAGCAACTGGCTGGTGGGTCAGGTATCCTATCAGTGGCTGTTTGGTAGCCATTAACAACTGGCTGGTGGGTCAGGTGTCCTATCAGTGGCTGCTTGGTAGCCATTAACAACTGGCTGGTGGATCAGGTGTCCTACCAGTGGCTGTTTGGTGGCCATTAACAACTGGCTGGTGGGTCAGGTGTCCTACCAGTGGCTGTTTGGTGGGCATTAGCAACTGGCTGGTGGGTCAGGTGTCCTGCCAGTGGCTGTTTGGTGGCCATTAACAACTGGCTGGTGGGTCAGGTATCCTATCAGTGGCTGCTTGGTAGCCATTAACAACTGGCTGGTGGGTCAGGTGTCCTATCATTGGCTGCTTGGTGGGCATTAGCAACTGGCTGGTGGGTCAGGTGTCCTACCAGTGGCTGTGTGGTGGCCATTAACAACTGGCTGGTGGGTCAGGTGTCTTATCAGGGGCTGACTGGTGGCAGTTAACAGCTGGCTGGTGGGTCAGGTGTCCTACCAGTGACTGGTTGGTATCAGTTGGCAACTGGCAGGTCATATGACCTTTCATTGCATCAAATGTTTTTAACAATAAACAATATGAACACTTTTACTGATTTCAAGAGTTCACACTTAGATATTGTTTGACAAATGTTAGCAGGTTTGACATGCTGTCCCGGGAGAGAACTCTGGGCTCAGAGATAATTAAGCTCAGGTCTTCTGCCAGGTTGATTGAGCATGTAAGTGAAGTACGAGATCAGGTAGTTCTCGAGAGCTCCCCGTGGTAAAGTAAGAAAGGGGGAGATGGGGTGGATGGGGGTTTCTTTGGAAAACGAGGATAAGGGAGTAGATCTACTAGGCTACTTATAGTGAGTTTGGATTAATCTGATTGGCTAACTAATGATTGTAGATGAGAGACCAGCTGCGGTCAATCATATCACGTGCTCCTCTCGAAATTAGACTGTGAAACTTCATTTATTCTTCATCATGGGACATTTTCAGAATGTTTATCACTAATAGTGTCCTCAAATCTACAAAATATGGAAAGGTCTAAATTCTCTTATGTTGCTTTCAAATTCTCTGAAAGTAATATAATAGAGCTTTTCATTTAGACATTAGGCACATTAAAAAGCTTTTAATACAATTGTGTACAGCACAAAGGTCAACGACTGTTGTTATATTGTGCTTTATAAATAAAGTAAATAAAATACAACATAATTAAATAGCATTGTGTCCTTTTCTTAAACATTCAAGCTTGTCTATTATATAAAGCCCTTTAGTACTTTTTTTGGCATAACTACATTTATAAAAATAATATCAATAATAATAATAATAATATTTTGAAAGACTTTGATACAGTGAAGTAAACTCTCATACTGTAAAAAATGAAGACATTTCTTAAGATAATTAAGCTTTTACACAGACAGCACATACATTTGCAAGATGTATTTTAAAGGTCTTTAAGCGTGAAAACATCTGCTGTGTTCAAGGGTCTAATAAAAATCTATAAAAGGTCTGCTGAAAAAAATAGATGCATTTTAAACACCTTGAAGACATCTTAACAACATTTATTTAACACCTGAAAATGAATCCCCAATAGGTATTTTGCAGATGAACAATAACTGTACTACATGGAAAACACAGAAAACCAATTGAGATTAATGGACGGAATTTATTTGGAAAAAATGAAACGGTTTTCCATAACACTGAAATTAAATCAGACCAGCTGGTAAATGCTGAATGCCTAAGACTGACCATTATCACATCTTTGCGGACTGTAACATTATTTACAACTACTGGACAGATCGAAATAAGGAGATAAATGCAATAAATCTTAAATGAATCTTTAAAAACCTTCGTCCTTAATTTTTTCTTTAACATATATTTTCTTTAACACACCTCTTAATGTACTACTAACAACCAGAAAAAAATTACAAATTAACGGCTCAAGGAAGATCCTCCATCTGTGGGTCAATGTCATGATGTTGAAATAATGACCCTTTCTTTAAAACAACAACTCTATTAAATGGCTTTATATTGGGGAAAATGGTTAAGAAGACCATAATACCTACACCATAGGTCTCAAACTGGATTCCTGGAGGGCCGCAGCTCTGCACAGTTTTGCTCCAACCCTAATCAAACACAGCTGATCCAACTAATGAAGGTGTTCAAGATTACTAGAGACCATTAAGCAGGTCTGAGTTGGAGGTGGCTGGAGCTAAACTATGCAAATTCCTCCAGGAATTTGAGAGCGCCGTCCTAAACTAGATGTATTTATATTAAGATGTTGTCATTTGAAAGTGTTTTTTATTCAGTATTTGCTTAGAAAATGGGGAAAAATAAAGTATATTATTAAAATAATTGAAGTTGAAGTTAAAATTTCTTGCACTTAAGTCAACTTACACTATATACACATAATAATTAAATCCTTTCAAAGCAGATGCAATACTTTTTGTGCAAATGAGTGATTGGTGGGTTATTCAGGACTTCAGAGATTTTGCACATTCATCTAAAACAGTGTTTTGACAGCAGCACAGTACAATTGTTGAAGTAACACCATAAACTATTGTTTTTTTTTTTAAGATTTATTTTTTGGCTATTTTGACTTTATTAGATAGGACAGTATTTAGGACAGGAAGCGAAGTTGGAGAGAGAGAGAGAGAGGGGGGGTAGGGTTGGGAAATGTCCTCGAGCCGGGATTTGAACTCGTGACGCCCTGACATGCTACTGCACCATATGTCGACGCGCTAACCACTAGGCTATTGCGCCGACTGTTTTTTGTTTTTATGTCAAATTTTCAAGGACCTGTGTTTGTTTTTAAGTACTTTCCAGTCCTTGAATCCGAATGTCTGAAATTAAAGTACTTTCAAGCACTTTCAAGAAGCGTGGGAACTCTGGGATTGGTGCTGGAGAGTATTTTCAGGTACTGCACCATCGTATGGCAGCAAAGTTCCTTGATTAGTATGCCAGAATGAGAGTATACTGTAGTCCAGTGATTCTCAACCATGTTCCTGGAGGACCACCTGCTCTGCACATTTCCATGTCTCCTTAACCAAACACAGCTGATTCAGATCATCGGCTTATTAGCAGAGACTGAAAGACAAAAGAAGACATCCAAAACATGCAGTGCTGGTTCCTCCAGGAACATGGTTGAGAAACACTGATCTAAAAGAATAATCTTTCATTTGCTGTCCAGCTTGGTTTATGTTTTTTGCCTTTTGTAATGTTTGTTGTGAAATATATTAATACAGCTATGATTTCAGCAAAGTTTGGTATTGAGGTTTGGCATGTTGTTTACTGTGAGATGCAGTAACTATAGCAACCATATGTTAATTAGTGACTAACTACAGTGAAACACTTGATAAAAACAAAAGTATGTGTCACTCTTAATGTAACACTACACATTTCTTTAGGTCCATGTTAAAGCTGCCTTATAGTTAAACAGGTGAGTTTCACCATTTTTAAATCCATTCAGTCGATCTCAAAATCTGGCAGGAGCACTTTTAGCTTAGCTTAGCATAGATAATTGAATTGGATTAGACCATTAGCATCTCACTAAATGACACTTTTCAGTAATTTTACATTGTAAACTAAGACTATCAGAAAAATTAAAAAGGTACCATTTTCTAGGCCAGGGGTATCCAAACTTGGTCCTGGAGGGCGAGTGTCCTGCATATTTTTCTTCCAATCCCAACTAAACACACCCAAACCAGCTAATCAAGCTCTAGGTATACTAGAAACCTCCAGGGAGGTGTGTTGAAGGAAGTTGGAGCTCAACTATGCAGGACGCCGACCCTCCAGGAGAGAGTTTAGACACCCCTGTTCTAAGCTGATATGGCTAGAGGAACTATACACTGATTCTGGCGTAATAATCAAGAAACTGTGCTGCAGTACCACGACTAAAGCAAGAGCAATGATATTACGCAGATTATAACTGGTGGTGCAGGTGTATAGATTGATGCTGGAGAGTATTTTCAGGTACTGCGCCATCGCATGGCTGCAAAGCTCCTTGATTATTACACCAGATTGAGAGTATACTGTAGTCCAGTGTTTCTCAACCACGTTCCTGGAGGACCAGTTGCTCTGCACATATTCCAGGTCTCCTTAACCAAACACACCTGATTCAGATCATCAGCTCATTAGCAGAGACTGAAGACCTGTAGTAGGTGTGACAGACAAAGGAGGCATCAAAAACATGCAGTGTTAGTGCTCTTCCAGGAACGTGGTTGAGAAACACTGATCTAAAAGAATAATCTTTTATTTTTTGTCCAGCAGTTTTGTCCAATGTTTGAAGCAAAATATATTAATACAAGTATGATTTCAGCAAAGTTTGGTATTGAGGTTTGTTATGTTGTTTACTGTAGGATACTGTGTAGCTTAGCTTAGATCATTGAATTCGATTGGACCATTAGCATCTTACTCAAAAATAACTATACTCTCATTCAAGTGTAATATCAATGACCTTTACTGACATACCATGACTGAAGGAGGAGCAATGATATTACTCATATTACAACTAGCAGCTCAACAGCGCTGAAATGTTAGCGGGAAATAGATGTTTTTAAAAGTTCAGTATGGATGGTGCTGAATTCCAGTATAGTCGCAACCCTATGTGTAAGTGTCGGAGATGGTACGTAAGGTAAAGTTTCTTGATTATTAAGCCAGAATGAGAGTACACAGTAGTCAACATTTGAAGTGGATCATCTTAGATCAAAGTTGTCCTAAAATGATTGAACAACACCCACTCTTGTCTTGGGACAATTTTGAAAAGCATTTTTGATTCACTTCGAATGTTGTCTACTGTAGTTCCTAGTCATATCAGTCCTACGATGTGAGCAAGTGTTTATTTTCCTTTGGTGTCAATATAAAATGTTACTACAGAAGAGTCAGGCTTTAAATAGGAAAACTATAGAAACTTTTGGGTCACTTTTGAATGAGATGCTAATGGTCTAATCTGATTCAATGAACTATGCTAAGCTAAGCTAACAGTGCTCCTGCCAGAGTTCAGCTGAATGGATTTAAAAGGTGGTGAAACTCACCTGCGTTACTCTTAAAAATAGCTTAATTCCAACAAAAGTGTATTATTTTCCTTTAATGAAACCCCTTACCTCAGGGATTTTTTCGTTTCTCAGGGATACCCGTAAGTCAAAAATACTTAAGGCTTTTAATGCAACCGTGCCCAGGCTACAGCTTTAACATTTACTGCTTATTGATCGGCAAGATCTTCTGATAAGAAAAACCCCAGAAGAAGGGAAAGACAGTGTCACTGAAAGTGGCTGTGAATGTGTGTAGATGTGTGTTTGTTGCAGGATCAGAGAAACTCACAGTTCCTGCATCACAGTCCAGTTCAACCTTCACACACTGCAGCTTCTGCGTGACCGTAAAACAAGTGGACACACTGGAGTTCAGTGAATCCTGTGGAGGATTCTCATAATACTCCACGCTCCAGACATCAGTGTCATAGAAATCACGGCCCTTCCTTTGGTTCGATGCTGTCGTCACTCCCAGATTCCAGTAAAAACTGTAGCTCACCTCCACAACCCAGCTGTGCTTCCCTGATCTAAATCCCTCTGAGCCCAACACACACGGAAAACTGTCAAATCTCTCAGGATTATTAGGAAACTGACGTTTGTCCTCGCTCTCTCTGACGCTGGTCAGATCATCAGACAGGATGAGATGTGGATGAGCAGTGTTTGGGTCCAGAATCACAGGAGCTGAAGAGAAACAATAGAAAACAGCGTTATATTTACCATCCTGTTCCTATCATAATCAAGAGTGAGCTGTACTATTACTATTACTGAAAGCTGTATTATTCTGCACAATTATTGCATCTTCCTCTGATAAAAGTCAACGTTATTAGTAAGAATAGCAAAGTCCACTAAAGGAGGTCGAGAATTTTCATATATGGCTCCTAAAATCTGGTATTGCTTTCCTGATAATGTCCGTGGCTCAGACACTCTCTCAGTTCAAAACAAAAAGCACTGTAAAGCTGCTTTAAACTGATTGTAAAAAGCGCTATAAAAATAAACCTGAATTTAATTAATAATTAGTTACATTATTATTTTCTTTTAGTTTAACTGCATCAGATATAAACACATAAGATCCATGTGAAATCCAAATTAAAGTTTTTTGGTGTTAGTATCAATGTGTTAGTCTAAAAGGTGCTTTTTGATGGTTTTTGACCCTTCTAAAAGCATAAAATATGTTTGCAGATATTTACAAAACAAGTCAAGGCACTATAGATGGGCATAGATTCATTTTTAAAATCTAGATTAATCTCACTATAATCTTGAAATTAGATTAAAATGGCTCATTTGAATTCTGCCGAAGGCATTCAGAATATATGTGCTACCCAATAATGACTAAATATGAGTCTTTGAGAACGGGTTTGTCAAGCCAGGTGGCGCATTAGACCAGGGGTTTATCTCCTGTTTCCAAAATGCATCACAAACTGCTTGATAAACTGATGATAATTGGTGATGAAAATAAATGATGTTCAATAAGATGTACTTGTGTTTACTGTTTATTCAGTTACACATGAATGTTGAACTGTAGGCCTACGTAAGCTCCAAACAGCCATTTTTAATGACCTTAATCTGACTAAAGTCATAACTGAACTAAACAGAAATGAAATTAAGACATGTGGAGTATTAGTGGCATTATTAGATTAGATTCAACTTTATTGTCATTACACATGTACAAGTACAAGGCAACGATATGCAGTTTCGGTCTAACCAGCAGTGCAATAGCAGCAAGTGCAGGATACAGGTATAAGTTATAAAGTGCAGTTATAGAAAAACTATGGTCATATTTACAGATGGATGTACTATCAACATTATATACAGGTTGTATTAGCTATGAACAGAGATTTACAATAAGAGAATTATGAATTACTGAAGTAAACACCACAATCAAACTATTACCGTCATGTAGGACTTTTCGCCATATTGTCCGACAAGGTCCACACACGCGGATCACACTGCAAAAGTTGTTTTCTTCCCATTTGGTGTGCGTTATTAAATTCCATAACACTCTCAGCAGTCCTCACTCCTTATTTGCGTCTAATACCCCAGTTTGTCACGGGGGCATGAGTGAAATGTTCATGAGTGAAAGTGAAACTGCTGAACTGCAGTTAAAGTCCCCCAAAATGACAGGAAACTCTTACATGAAAGCACTTCACGTAAACACCTTCATTATATTGTTGTCTATTAAGGCAAATAACTAGACTACAGATGTCCATGTAAGCGTGGTCAGTAGAGTCTTCGACGCAAGTGAAAGATCCAGAAGGGCATCCTGCTGATTTGATTCAGAAGGGCACTTTTTTGTCAGACGGCTCACCGGTTAGACTTTCATTCACAGTCATTCATTTTAAAAAGCACCCGCTCTATTTTATTTGTATATGTTTTACTGGAACGCATAAACTCTACAGGTGCCTGATAGTTAGATGTGGAGCTAACATTAATTAGATTCACTCTAGTGAACTGCATCCATGTTAGCACGTCACGTTTGATGTGGTCATTTCACAGTAGGAATACACACAGGCTCGAAGACTCGTTCTCGCCACCTAGAGTGCAATTCAGCCAGGTATACATCCACGCTAAAATATCAGAATCAGAATCAGTTTTATTGCCAAGTGTGCTTCACACACACAAGGAATTTGTTTTGGCTACAGAAGCTTCCAGTGTACATAAAGTGACAAGTGACAACACAAAATAAATATGAAAAAACAAAGATAAACATTAAACAGAGATGCAGTTAGTCAAGAAACCTGGATGTTGAGTTGTATGTACAGATTGTTATAAATATACAGGTTATAAGGTGCTGTGTACAAGTGCGAATGTAGAGAGTATTGCATTGTATATTGATATAAGGTGCTGTGTACAAGTGCGTATGAGAAAGTATTGCACATATTTATTGCACAGTAGGGGAATATTTAACTGTTCATAAGGTAGACAGCCTGAGGAAAGAAACTTTTCCTGTGTCTGGCTGTTTTTGTGCTTGGTGCTCTGAAGCGCCGACCAGACGGTAACAGTTCGAACAGGTAGTGTGCTGGGTGTGAGGAGTCCAGAGTGATTTTGCGAGCCCTTTTACTCACTCTGGAAGAGTACAGTTCTTGAAGTGTAGGAAGGGTTGTGCCAGTGATTCGTTCAGCAGCCCGGACTATTCGCTGTAGTCTACGGAGGTCGGTTTTGGCAGCTGAGCCGAACCAGACGGTGATTGAAGTGCAGAAGATGGATTGGATGACAGCTAAGTAGAACTGTACGAGCAGCTCCTGTGGCAGGTTGAACTTCCTCAGCTGAGGAAGTTCAACCTGCCACAGGAGCTGCTTGTACAGTTCTACTCAGCTGTCATCCAATCCATCCTCTGTATCAAGGTGTCATCATAGCTATATTTTTTTAAGCGCCTGATAAGAGTTTCTCGTTAACGCAGCACATTAACCCTGATAACGGCCCAGCACTAATCAGCACACTGAAACATTAGCTCTCAAAAGACCCATTTAATTGGTTTAATTAGTCTCTTAAGAGCTAAAGTGGCAGTGCTGATTATTTTATAAAAAAATTTATTGTGTTTGGCTTAATCGAGCACCTGTCTTTGAGATTTTCCTAGATGTGCCCACACATTTGCAGATGTTTAAGAAACATGCTAATTAATTTTCAAACAATTGATTTAATTTTCTAATATGATTCAACAGGATATATGGTTAACCCCAGGCTTCTCTCTTCCTTTATATATATATAGTACAGAGATCAATGTTTATAGTGGTCAAAACAAATGATAATGAATTAAGATGTGTAAATGCGTATTTTCCCAGCAAACCAATATAAAAAAAAGCCAAAACATCTATCCGAAATTTGGAGGACGCACAACAAAATCAGTAATTTTAGTCACAGAAATAAGATGTTTTTGTGAGGGATTGGTTAATAGAGCATTCTGCTTTATGGAGCTTGTTGCGATCCCGGACGAGCCCCCGCTTTTTGCGACCTTAAGGTCATAATGACATGTCTATAACCCCACACACACAGGTGGTACTAAACTGCAGTGGAAAAGCGCCAATATATATGATTGCTGCTCTCTTTGGGTGGAACACACATATTTAATAATACAGAGGCAATCAAAGATTAAATAAACACATGCAAATCGTGATCCTTTAGCGTTAAGATCATAGGGACATCTTTTAACCATTAAACACACAGCAAAGACCACAACTAATGTAATCTTCAAATGTAGTGGTGTAGACTCTTACTGTAGTGGACGATGTCCTGCATCTTCTTCCACACTCTGTACTGCAGGTTTCCCAAGTACTGAGACACATGAATCAAAGCTCCAGAAGGGATATGTGGATCTGGAAACAAAGACTGGAACCTGGAAGAACATTCAGGAGTCAGAACTGCAGTGGCTTTGGGTTCAGAAGCAGAGAGAGCAGAGACACCAGCAGATCACTCACCTTTCCATTGAGACTAGAAAATCCTGCAAAACAAATATAATTATTCATTAACAAGTCAATCGATCAATCAATCAAATCAATCAAATCACTCAATGAAAACCAGACCTTTATGAAGCAGATGTCATTGTTTTTCAGCATCACCTCTGTGCGCTTGATCGTGTGTGAAGTTTCATAGATGCGCGTGTTCACCTCATTCAGTTTCCTCTTCATCATATGCTTACTCTGCTCCTCTTCCTCCTTCAGTGCAGTGATTGTAGCAGCTTCTTCATCGCGGAGAAACTGATGAAGCTTCCCAAACTGGAGTTTAATCTGAATCTCGGTGTGCTTCGTTTGAGCCTGAAATCAAATCATATAAAATCAACACCTCAGATAATGAACATTGAAAATAAATGAAGAAACATGTCATAGAACAGATCCAGAGCAGATTATTTACGTCACTGAACTGTGTAAATATGTGTATCAATCACAAAGCTGTAGAGAATGATTGTGTTTGCTCACCGTGATGTGCTGAATGGTTTTCTCAAACTCTTCTTTACTGTTGTTGTATTGTTTAAGTCTCCCCTTTAAGGACTTCATTGCTGTATCGATATCCTGGAATTGAACAAAATAAAAGTGCATAAAACATCAGCTTCTACTGGTCGTTTTAATGGAAGCAGTTTGTATTTTCTTCATTACATTTTAGCACGGTTGTTTATGTGTATACCATAATAAAATAAATCAGAAATCAAAGCAATAAATTAAAAGAGAAGCTAAAATCTCATATTGTAAACCATACCCATTAACCCTCCCGTTTTTCTCGGGATTATCCCGGAGTTTACAGTTCTATCCCACTATCATCCCGTAAAGGTATTTTCCCATATTTTTAGTCTTTCTATGAAGGGTGGTAATAAACATTAAAGAGCTGAGCCTGGCTTTACGCAACCCATAGCGCCGAACCACCAGGGGCCACCTCTTGCTCTTAAATAAGAGTCTGTTCTATGCTTTTATTTTATTTAGGCATGAAAACACTTTAAAATAATTATATAAACGGCAGGATTCCCTTTCCTTTTCATTACAGGTGCCGTCCCCCCTACTATGCTATCCACAAAGCAGTCATATAGCGGTGCGTGACTGTCAGCTGACGTGCTCCATAGTGATAAATGCTTGTTGCTGGATCAGATATGGTTGTGGCCAGAAGTTATCGATAATTATTTCTTAGATTTCTCATTTATTGTATTTTATTAACGTCTACCCCCACCCCAACCCTAAACCTAACCATCACATTAATGTAAAAACAGTAGTTGTACTGAGTATTATTTATGTTATCTTTTAAATTACCCAACAAATTGTATTTTTCAACGCCTACCCCCAACCCAACCCTAAACCCAACCATCACAGAAGTGTAAAAATACTGATTATTGTTATACAGTGTCATTAAAAAAATGCTGCTATACTGATGTGCATATCGCACTTTCGGCCGCCTGCATATCTGATCTAGACTTTACACTGATAAATAGACGCTGTTTCCCAAACGGATTCTGTACACACGATTTGAAGCGGAATGAAAGTCTGGGTTTTGGGTGCGTGTTTGAATAATAATAATAACAACAACAACATCTAAAGATGTCGACCTTGGTGTTTTTTTTTTTAACACAACTAATTTTGTCCTAAATGAGCATAAAGAGCTTGGAGAGCAATCGAATGCCTTCTTTAGAAAAATCTAAATAAATGAGAGATTCATTCGTTGCTCTTTAAGCAGAATGTGTTATACAGTGAAGAAACGGCTAATGAGATTTGATAACTTGATTCTACTTTATAATTGCATATTAGTATAATAGTATATTATAATAGTATATTATAATAGTATATTAGTATCCTATTATAATAGTGTTTTAGTACTATAATAGTATAGTGTTAATTTTAATAAGCTGAACTGTTTGTTAATTAATTTGCTGCTAATGTTTACTATTTATTTTTTTCTTTTGTAAATAATAATAATAAAACATTTTACTGACCATTTAACAGTTTATTTATCATAAAACAGCTTCAAATGAACACATTTAGTAATTTGGGGATTTTTTTTGAGAGGAGGCATCCTTTATTATGGTGAGCATATCCCTTATTTTCACATCCCAATGTTGACAGGTCTGTTGTAAATGCTGATGGTTTTTATTTAAACTACAAAAGTCTCCAGAACCAAATTGTGTGAAAATTAAATTAGTTTGTATAATTAGTTTAGTTACTAATATCCCAAATCTATAAGATTGCACTCATAAACCAGAGGTAATCAAACATGGGTTGTTGCTAGATCGGATGTGGTTGTGGCTGGAAGTTAACAAGAATTATTTAAATTATTTATTAAATTTCCCATTTATTGTATTTTATTAATGTTTACCCCCACCCCAACCCTAAACCCAACCGTCACAATAATGTAAAAACAGTAGTTGTACTGCGTATTATTTACGTTATCTATTTAATTACCCAGTAAATTGTATTTTTTTCACATCTACCCCCAACCCAACCATCACAGTACACAGTACAGGTAATATTAATTATTGTTATACAGTGTCATAAATGCTGCTATACTGATGTGCATATCGCACTTCTGGTCGGCCACGTATCCGATCTAGACTTTACAGTGATAAATAGATGCTGTTTCCCAAACGGATTCTGTACACGTGATTTGAAGCAGAGTGAAAGTCTGGGTTTTGGGTGAGTGTTTGAACAGACATATACACATAATTAATAATAATAATAATAATAATAATAATAATAATAATAATAACAACATCTAAAGATGTCGATCTTGGTGTTTTTTTAACAACTAATTTTGTCCTAAATGAGCATACAAAGTTATGAAAGCAATCGAATGCTTTCATTATGATGTTACTATAATGCATTTTTAAAGTGACAGCTCTGTTACTTAATGTAATGAAACTAAAAATCTAAATAAATGAGATTCATTCGCTGCTCTTCAATATACAGTGAAGAAAAGATTAAGAGATTTGATAACTTCATTCTATTTCTATTTTAATAGCTATTAATTTTAATAAGCTGAACTGTTTGCTAATTTATTTGCTGCTAATGTTTACTATTTATTTTTTCTATTGTAAATAATAATAATAATAAAACAGTTTAACTGTTTTTTGTTGTTGTTGTTGTTTTACAATGAAACAGCTTCAGAGGAACATATTTAGTAATTTGGGGATTTTTTTGAGGTGGTATTCCTTATTATATCCATTATTTTCAAATCCCAATGTTGACAGGTCTGTTGTAAATGCTGATGGTTTTTATTTAAACTACAAAAGTGTCCAGAACCAAAATGTGTAAAAATGTATTTAGTATATATAATTAGTTTAGTTATTAACTACCCAAATCTATAAGATTGCACTCATAAGGCGCAGCTAATTAAACATGTCCAAACTAACACTTAAACAGAACTTTACCAAAATTACAGAGCCCTAATCGGCAATGCCAAAAATAACAGAAAGCAAAGAAATAATGAGCAAGAGAAAGGCTACAAAACTAATTCAAAGGCTCTTGCACTCAAAAATCGACAGTAAATTGATCATTGCCATCCAAATGTGGAAAACTCAGCATAGTAGCAAACCTTTAAACAGAAAAAGCAGTACATGGATTTGATGAAGTTGATGTTTATAACTACTTAGTGTTATAAACATCAACTGAGTGTTTTTGTGACGTGTCATCGGTCGGCCATATTGGAGACATAACCTAACGAAATTTAAATATTATGTTTACGACTCTTTATAGCATTTATTGAATCATCTGTGAACAGAAATATGCTTTAATAAGGTATCGTAACCCACACTTCAGTATTTTATTTTATTTGTTTATTTAATTTGTGATTAACACATTTTTTTATTCCTAACATGATTCTATTCAGTGTAATTTGTAATTGTTTGCAATTTAATTGTAAATTCTATTGTCATTAACAAATGTTACTACTTGTATTACAACTTGCATTATAGAGTGTTTTCATGACGCGCCATCAGTCGGCCATATTGAAGAGCAAAACACAACCCATTTTGGAATATTTAGCTAATTATTGGTGAAATTGATCAATAATTGTCATATTTTGGCAATTTTACTTTATTTAGTGTGACGTCACTACAGACTGCCAAAATTATTACAAACTAGGCAGAAAAAAAGTCCTTATCTGTATGATTTAGCAGCTTCCACACATTCACCCCATGGTTTAGACGACAAAAAACAAGGAAAAAGATGTAATCAGTAGTAGATTCAAGTGCTCTTGGACACAACTAAATAAAACATACCTCAAAATGTGGAAAAACTTTGTACAGTAACAAACTTTATAGGAAAAAAATGTGTATGGATGTGACGAAATCAATGTTTACATTTATCATCTGTGAATAGACATGCTTAAATAAGGTAACCCAGCCCACTTGAGTAATTCTATTGTTTCCCTACTGAAAAAAACAGCCTAAGCCAGCCTAGGCTGGTTGGCTGGTTTTAGCTGGTCAACCATGCTGGTTTTAGAGGGGTTTTGGCCACTTCCAGCCTGGTCTTAGCTGGTCAGGCTGGGGGACGACCAGCTAAAACCAGCTTGACCAGCCTAGCCAGGCTGGGAGCCCAGCTTAAACCAGCTATGTCCAGCTTAAACCAGGCTGGTCAACCAGCCTGGAAGTGGCCAAAACCCCTCTAAAACCAGGCTGGTCAACCAGCTAAAACCAGCCAACCAGCTTAGGCTGGTTTAAGCTGGTTTTTCCAGTAGGGATATATATTGTGTTTAATTGTGATTAACATTACTTTAAATCCCTTATAACATGTTCTTATTTAATGTAATCTGACAATAGACTCCATTGTTAAGAGAAAATGCTACTGCTTGTATATAAAGGATACTTAAAGAGTGTTTTCACGACGCGCCGTCAGTCGGCCATATTGGAGCAAAATTTCTGAATTTTTTTTTTTTTTTTACAAAATTTTAACATTTTGCTGATTTTTAGTGCCAAAAATAACCCATTATTGTCATATTTTTGTATGTTTCAGTTTAATTTGTGCAACATTACTACAGACTGGCAAAATAAAAGCAGAAAAGAGCCTAAATTCAGTTTATCGATATTACACATTTCCTTCACACGTACGATTTAGCAGCTTCCACGTGTTTACGAAGTGGTTTAGACAACATAAATACGAAGAACAATGTATTTAGTAGTAGATTACAGCGCCTCACAACGTTTGTTTACATCTGAGTATCAAGAAACATTGGTCTTCTTACCTTATAGGCTTGAACCAGTTCACCGATGGGTCTGAATGTGTGCTGGTCGTGTTGGTGTGAGGTTATACACACTAAACACACAGGCTGTTTGTCCTCCAGACAGAAGAGCTTGAGCTTTTTATTATGTAAACTGCAGATCTCCTCTGATTTCTCTTTTCTTTCCTTTAAAAACGACTCGCACACGTTTTTCAGCACTAGATTACACAGCGGCTTGTAAACTGATATTCTCCTGCAGACAGCACACTGCTCAGTGCCCTTAGTCCTCCAGAAGTGCTGAAGACACTCTCTACAGAAACTGTGACTGCAGGATAATATAACAGGATCCTTGAAGATTTCACGACACACAGGACAAGATAAATCCTCTTCAGAGAGCGAAGACATCTTCGCTGTTTCAGTGTCCATCCTTTTAACGTGAATAACTTTCTAAAATGATTTTTAAAAGAGGTCAAATCACAAACACCTACTGTCTGTTCAGGAACAAACCGGTACAAATACTTCTTGGGTTTGGTCTTCCTCGGTCAGTGATTTTTCAGCTGTTGTAGAGTTTCCCAAAAGCAGTTAGAGGTGAAAAAAACGCCAGTCTCTCCTCCTCCGTCTTTTGTTTTACAGACTTAAAAACGAAATACCCCCACACATCTCCACATCCGGTCACACCTGGAACTCAGATGAGTTTTGGGTTCAGTGTTGCCAGATGTAGCTGACTGATTCCATCCCCAAAACTATCACAAACCCGCCGAAATGCAAAACGTTACAGGGGGCGGGCGTTTTCCCATACCCGCCTATGTAATTTTACACCCAATCTGGCAACACTGTTTGGGTCAGTTTTGGTTGAGCGTACCTCCAAGTGGGACTTAGGGTGCGGGTGGATATATATATATATATATATATATATATATATATATATATATATATATATATATATATATATATATATATATATATATATATATATATACAAGTGGAAAAGTTAACATATATGACGGAATAATTACTTTTATTTGCATTTTAATAAAATAAAGCAGTCTCGTCCCAAACCTTTAAAAAAATAGTCCATGTTGTCTTTATATTTTTCGTTTATTCCTGACTTTATGCTTTCAAAATATGTAATTATGCAATTGAAGTAATATTGTGCTATTTTGCTACGTAGTAGAAGTGAACTAGTTTTGTTTTGTGTTAAAGCCACAATGGCCCTGCATGTTCATGACCGCACTTCTTAGGATGTGTGCTTTACTGGGATCTTATAGGCACATGTTGTGCCTGGATTCAAACCTAACTTATTCAAACCATATATTTTGCCCAGTAAGGTCATATACACTCCACTTTGTGTGGAATTGCTACTGGCCCATGGTGGGCTTCTGTTTTGTGTGGTCCAGCCCACAGGTTGGTCTGACAGCATTGTATATACTTGGTGCACTACAGTACCCTCAAGTACATGAAGGTGAGCTTTAGCAAACTGCATAATACATTCAAAACTATTGTAAAATAGGCTAAGAGAGACAATAGAAAAGCATATCTTAATTAAGATATAAATTTGGATCCCATTAAAATACTGTAGAAATTATCCTGAAGGATTTTTTGCATCTTGTCCTAAAAAACAATCCTTTCAGAAAAATCCTATTGAAATCCTATCGGAATGGTTCCAAAATATGATAAAAAATTCTAATTGGATTCCTATAAAGAAATCTAAAAGGAATCCTTTAGGATTAAAAAAAACAATCCTATAGGAAACTCCTAATGGAATCCTATAGGAATTGTTCCAAAATATGATAGAAATTCTGATTGGAATCTTACAAAGGAATCCTGTTGGAATCCTTAAGGATTTTTTGACAAGATCGACTTGGTTTTTAATAATTTACAGGGGCGGATAAGCAAGATAAGCTAAAATCATTCATAATTGCTACCCAATAAATACCAAAACTAGCTAAATTTAATAAAAATATTTCCCCTAAATGCTCATTTTGTACTCATATGGCCCGTTTCCACTGAGTGGTATGGTGCAGTATGGTTCGGTTTGGTACACTTTTATGGCCGTTTCCACTGTCAAAAAGCGTACCGAACCGTACCGTACCACTTTTTCGGCACCCTTTCGAAAGGGTACCAAACACGAGAAAGGCTACCAAAAGGCGGAGCCACACGCGCAGCTGAACTCTATTGATTTACAGAGATACGTCATTCGCTTACGCAACAAGCCAGAATGAAAACAACAAACTCGCCATGTTTGAAATACACAGCCGATAGATTAAAGCGGAATTATAAATACATATAATAACGAGCCATGGTCGATCCGGGCTCAAACAAACCTTGTCGTCGTCTTGATGAACAGCCACAAATCCAAGAAGAAGAGCAGATTTACCCTGTGCCCCGTAGTTTTTTACGAGTCAGTCTGAGGCGCGAGCTGTTTCGCTTTCTTGCTAGCGCTCGTCGTGCGTCTAACATTATATCTGAAATAACAAACTTCTAGAGCTGATGATAATAACCTGCGCTTGATTATTGACGTGCTTTTGAAACCCGATCCTGTCAGACACTGACAAACGCGAGAGTGAAGCGCGAAGAAACAAAGGAGAAGCCGGAAAAAAGGAGCACATTATTTCAGCAAACATGAACAAAATGCCTTGTTTAACTAACTTATTATCTTCACCTTTTGGACTAATATGAACCGGGAATGACAGAATTACTGTCTAACAGAGGCTACATGTGCTGCTGAAGATTACAGACACAGATGAGAGGTTTTCACTGACTGTAGGCTATATTTTGGGTTGTTTTGAACCTAAATACGGACGAAATGTCTGCTATATGTAGTTCTTCTGTAGTTGGGAACACATCGGAGACTGTAAGGGGCTGTATGTGTTTATATATGTCAACTCATGATATAATCAACTCATGTTCATAGTAAAGTTAGTAATGAACATTTCTACACCAGTATTTATGTGTATGAAGCATCTGTGTTGTGAGAAGAGCTTTTCATATGATATGTAAGTGACCCATACAGCTTAATTGTAGACATTTCCTCGAGGGAGAATGACGTCGACTGAAACTTTCTGTCGTACACCCTTGTTAGTGGAAACGCAAGCCTGATAAAGATGACCCGTACCAAACCGTACCGTACCGTACCAGTCAGTGGAAACGAGCCAATTACGATGAAACACTAGATCAGTTATTTTGGGAGTGTGCGTACTGTAAAGTGTTTTGGGTTGACTTTTCCAATGTCATAAAAAAAGGTCTAATTTCCAAACTTTTGTATCTCCCAAAAATTGTATTCTTTGGTTACTCTCTGAATGTAGATCCTTCTCACTGTAAATTTCTTATTAATTTATTGATTTTTTGGCTAAATTTTACATCCATATATGTACATTTTCAAAAAAACACTCTTTACTTTTTTATTTTCAGAAAGGACTTTGATTTATATGTGAATTCTTTAAAAGACTCTAATAATTATATTGCATGTAAAACTCTTTCTTGGTTTAAATCATTTAAACTGAAAATTTTATTTATGTAACCCCTTTTGTCTCCTTGATCATATTGTATCTTTGTAATGTTCTTTTTTGCATAATAAATAAAAAAATAATAATAATAAAATAAGCAAGATAAGCGACCGCTTAGGGCCTCAGGAAATCTGACGGCCCCCAAATAAATACTTAGAAGTATAAATAATACCTATAAATTATATTACATCTATTTCTATCATATTTTGTATGATGATTGTGTAAAAATATAGATAAAACTTTAATGTTTATTACATGTGCGCAAATGTATCCCCCACCCTCAATCATGGGGAAGTCCTGCAGTCAAATTAGGTAAAGATTTAGTTTTAAAACAGAATAGTTTATATATTATTTTTTGTTGTGAATTCATTTTAAGAAAACAAATTATTTAAAAACTATTATAAGATGCTTTACATGTTGTTATTATTTTGCATTAAGACAAAATGTTAGAAAGAAGAGTGATTGAGTGATATAAGAAGAAGAAAAAACAGTACAAAAGGTGCATTATTAGAACTTTTGGGCCCCATGGTTGGAGTTCATGGGCCCCCCAATCACTAAATCCACCCCTGTTCATGTATAGACCATTTTAAAGGATGCAAACAATAACAATGGTCCCAACATATTTCCTGTTTTACATTTTTAATTTCTACAGCTTCTGAGAACCCAAAAAGAGCCACATATTGATAAATAACAGTACGATAGCTGTTTTAACTTTAAATTATGATTGAATTGCCTCTTGTTACAGTTATGATATAGTTTGATAACAAGCAGGAAATGTTCATGGGCCAACGACATGACCACATTGAAATATCTGTATTATTTTTTATTGCTTGAACAATATCAGAAATAGATTCAAGTTACACAAAAAGGCTGAGACAACAATCAATTTACATTCACATCTTTACATCCTGGTCAGGTCAGTACTTTTCTGTTTCCGATTTTTTGTTTTGTACAAAGAAATAGTATTTTGTTGTATTTATATTATTTTGAATGCCCGAAACAGTGTACAATAGCCTATATACTGTAAATATATATATACATATAACCAGTGGTGGAAAGTAAAAGTACCATTAAGTGCCTAAAAATGTAGTGCAAGTAGAGTAAAAGTATCTGTTGTAAATAGACCTTTCAAAAGTACTCAAGAGTAGTAAGTAGTGAGTATTACGCTGTATAAAGCTGATGCATTTACACGTAATTTGTGCATGTGTGTGTAAACGTAACATTCTGTAGTGCATTTAGTTATTGCCAAGCAGGCACACAGTGTCATAAGACGTTAATATTAGGTTAGATTTAGGTCCTGAAGTCGGGTGATCAAAATTTTATGTCTTTCCAGCGTCTAAAGACAACGTTATTTTGATGTCCAATAATGACGTTGATATTTGGTTGATTTTAGGTTGTGTTGGAAAGTGATCAAAATCCAACGTCGAGCCAACATCTTAAACCAACGTCATATTGACGTCAAATACTGACATTTATTCATCAGGTATGGCAACCAAAATCTAACGTCTGATAGACGTCATAGTGGTAACGTCCACACAACGTCAAGCTGTAACATCATTAGATGTTGATATATGGTTGATTTTAGGTTGTGTTGGAGAGTGATCAAAATCCAACGTCAAGCCAATGTCATATTGACGTCAAATACTGACATTTATTCATCAGGTATGGCAACTAAAATCTAAAGTCTGATAGACGTCATAGTGGTAACGTCCACACAACGTCAAGCTGTAACATCATTAGATGTTGATATATGGTTGATCTTAGGTTGGCCGTTAGACATTAATGTTGGCCTGACGTTAAGTTCTGACATCAACATGATTTTCATTTCCAAACAAAATGTAACGTCCCCATGACATTAGGGTACAACGTCATCTGACGTCATGTTGACATCTTGTGCCTGCTGGGTGTTTAAGGCCATTTGGGTCATCATACAGTAAACATCCGTCATCTTCTCATCAGTGACATGCATCTAAACAGTCTCTGGGTCAATGCGTGTAAAGATTTTGGACATCTTCTTGGACACTTTTAATGTATCCAAACATTTTGCTGCAATTATAAATCACTCATGTCTTGAGGTAGTTCATAATGATGAGATTTACCTTCTATGTGGGATTTGATTGGACAGGAATTACAGGAGTGATTTGTCTAATCCCACAGACAAGAAATAATACAGTAGTGACTGCAGGTTGAAGGACAGTAGTGGAGTAAAAGTACCGATACTGCACTAAAAAAATGTACTCAAAGGAAATTAAAAGTACACATTTTTAAAACTACTCAGTAAATTACAATTTCTGAGAAAAGCTACTCAGTTAGAGTAATTTGAGTGTTTGTAATTTGTTACTTTACTGCATACAACATCAAATAGCCGTCCGTAACATTGAAAACTCATACAAATAATGAAAGGAAGAAAGAGAAACAAGAAAAAAAAAAACACACACACACACACACACACACACACACACACACACACACACACACACACACACACACACACACACACACACACACACACACACACACAAGACACATATATAGAGATATACACACAAAGACTACTCACACTTAATTGCATCCAAAACAAAAGTGTGCTTTGACATAGCCCTAATATATGTGTGTGTACTGTGTACATTTGTTATAAATATATACTTTACATGCATATATTTGAGAACATGTTTACACACACACACACATATATATATATATATATATATATATATACACAGTTAAAAATCCTGGTTGCGTCAAATTTTTAAGATGGACCAATTTAACCTTATGAGTCCATTGAACATATTATGCTTATAAAACAGCTTACTTAACTTATAAAATTAAGTTAGAACATGATTAACTTAGTTTAATATGTTACAATGAAATAAAAACATTTGCTGTCAGGATTAATTGATCATATCATTTTTATAGTCTAATTATGTGATATATATATATATATATATATATATATATATATATATATATATATATATATATATATATATATATATATATATATATATATATATATATATATATATATATATATATATATGCAAAAAAGGTTTATTTTGTATTGATTTTATATGCTGCCCGTTCAAACTACTTATTTAAAATGAGCCGAATCAACCCAATTCTGGACGTTTTTGAGGGAAAATGAAAATAAATTATTTGATGTTCAATCTACTTAAAAGAGTTATGTTAACTTAATGGATTTGTGTTGGGACAACATGGATGAATTGTGTGGAGTCCTGCATTTCGTACAGTGTAACAAAATGACTTGTTTTTGCACTTGTTTTTAGCTGACCTGCCCATTTCGAGCAGTTTCAAACCCTTCTAATCTGCACCCTGGTTTCGGGGGAGTAGTGAGTGAGCAGTCGTGTGTCTCTCTCTGGGTGTGTGAGATTGTGACTGTGTTCTCTTTGATGTTGTTGTCGTTGTTGTAAATAAGTTGTTTGATCTAAAAGTTGAGGTTATCCAGCTCCACAGGCCTCTGTCTATCTGCTGTCCTGCTGTGTAGTGATATGGAAGAGTCCATCTTCTGTGCAGGGGGAAAGAAAAGGCATGTTTGAGCATGTTCTAATCAGTAACAAGAGGGTGTGAATTACAGGGGGGGTTGGGCAGGTTTGAATGGCAAGCCATTTTGAGTTTTATTCATTCTCAGGATATGCATTCATTACATCGACAATTCAATTCTTGACTGAAAAAAAATCAACATTCTTGATATCGACAATCAATTTATTAATATCAAAAATCAGCATTTTTGATATCGACAATCAAATTATTAATATCAAAAATCAGCATTCTTGATATCGACAATGAAACGCTTGATATCGACATTCAAAATTCTTGATATAAAAAATCTGCATTCTTGATATCGACAATCAGCATTCTTGATGACGACAATCAAATTCTTGATATCAAAAATCAGCAGTCTTGACATCGAAAATCAAATTCTTGATTTCAAAAATTAAATTCTTGATATCAAAAATCAGCATTCTTGATATCGACAATCAAATGCTTGATATCAAAAATCTGCATTCTTGATATCGACAATCAAATGCTTGATATCAAAAATCAGCATTCTTGATATCGACAATCAAATGCTTGATATCAAAAATCAGCATTCTTGATATCGACAATCAATTTATGATATAAAAAAATCAGCATTCTTGATATCGACAATCAGCATTCTTGATATCAAAAGTCAGCAATCTTGATGTCGACAATCAAATGCTTGATATCAAAAATCAGCAATTTTGATATCAACAATAAAATTATTGATATAAAAAAATCAGCATTCTTGATAACGACAATCAAATTCTTGATTTCAAAAATCAAATGCTTGATATAAAAAAACTGCATTCTTGAAATCGACACTTCAATTCTTGATATCAAAAATCAGCATTCTTGATATCGACAATCAAATTCTTGATATCAACATTCAGCAATCTTGATATTGACAATCAAATGCTTCATTTAAAAAATCAGCATTCTTGATACCGACAATCAAATTCTTGATTTCAAAAATCAAATGCTTGATATCAAAATCAGCATTCTTGATATCGACAATTGAATTCTTGATATCAAAAATCAGCATTCTTGATATCGACAATTAAATTCTTGATTTCAAAAATCAGCATTCTTGATATCGACAATCAAATGCTTGATATCAAAAATCAGCATTCTTGATATCGACAATCAAATGCTTGATATCAAAAATCAGCATTCTTGATTTCGACAATCAATTTATGATATAAAAAAATCTGCATTCTTGATATCGACAATCAGCATTCTTGATATCAAAAATCAGCAATCTTGATGTCGACAATCAAATGCTTGATATCAAAAATCAGCATTCTTGATATCAACAATAAAATTATTGATATAAAAAATCAGCATTCTTGATATCGACAATCAAATTCTTGATTTCAAAAATCAAATGCTTGATATAAAAAACTGCATTCTTGATATCGACAATCAAATGCTTGATTTCAAAAATCTGCATTCTTGATATCAACAATCAAATTCTTGATATCAACATTCAGCAATCTTGATATCGACAATCAAATTCTTGATATCAAAAATCAGCAATCTTGATATCGACAATCAATTACTTGATATCAAAAATCAGCATTCTTGATATCGAAAATTAGCATTCTTGATTTCAAAAATGAAATGCTTGATATCAAAAATCAGCAATTTTGATATCGACAAATAAATTCTTGATATCACAAATGAAATTCCTGATATCAACAGTGGAATTTTCGATATCAACAATTGTATTTTCTTAAATGTCTCTATAAGCTCCATTCAAATTTAATTGTTGATATCAAGAATTGATTTCTTTTGCCTGAAGAATTGGTTGATCGATCATCAATTTCATATAAAAAAATGTAACTCTTGACATCAGGAATTACATCTAATGTAATTTGACACAACATTCGTCATTTCTCATACCTGAAAATGCATTTCTGATATAAAAATAAAGTATGATAACTAAAATAGCTTTCTTCATTAGCAACAATTGCATTCTTGATATCATAAATGGACATTTTTATTCAATATTTGAAATCAAGAATATATAGAATAACATTTGCACTACATGATAACTGATATCCAAAATTACGGCTTTTACTAGTAAGAATTGTATTTGTATATATGTCAAATTAAATACTGATATGTAAAATTGAATTTTTAACTAGCAAGAAATCACTTCTTGATATCAGCAATTAAATCCAATTGGCAGCCTGCTGTGACATTTAACTATAGTGAAGATACAATTACAGATATCAAGAATGAGCATTTTAAAATGCTGAATGGTTGATATCAACAATTTACATTGTTACTAGTGTGGAGATGAGCAATTCCATGCACATGTAAACCCCCAAAAATAGAGTTTTCAGCAAATTGGTGAAACCCTTCTAGGTTTTTTGTGTAGGCTTGTATTTAACAGCACTGTAAAAATAATCCAAAATGTCTCTGTCAGTGTTTTCCAACAATTATATTTGATTTATTAAAGGCACGCAAGTGCCAATTTCACATCTGTCACATCCACAATGAAGCTTTTTCTTCATTAGTGCAAAATTGCTAAATCAGTGGTTCTCAACTGGTTTGGTCATGGGACCCACATTTTTACATAGTCATCAAGCCTCGACCCAAATTTTTAGGAACTCTAATATAATTTTAGGAATTATAATTAATTTGTATTTATTTGTTAACATACACATTAACATGTCCATTATTGGACAACGCAGAATTTCCAGCACATTATAAAAGATCTGAAATGTTGTTTTGCTGATTTCTAAAAGGGCCTCAGTCATCAGTCCGTCATCACATTGCTTCAGTATTCTTCTATTATTATTCCCTCCAGAACTGTCTTGAGCATCTGTCTGCGTTCCCAAAGAGCGTCTCACGCCTCTAAAGGCACTGCATTGTGTTCAGAACAGTACAGGAGGTTAATCAGGAAGTGTTGATAGAGTGTAAATGGGCCATTTTAGGCCTTGTGGACAAAGGAGACACACTATTATCGTTCACAACTGGTGTTTGAATGCATATCTTGTGTCATGTTTTCAACCAGTGATGATGGAGGGTTTGTTTTTTTTTCTTTTACTCTTTAAATATGCATGTGTTTTTGCTTTTTTAAAATGTAACAAATATTTTAAACACTGAAAGTAATTATATAAAAAATATGCAATACAATGGGCAAAGGATCACATGATAAGACCAATTATGCATGCAATTCATCCAGAGTTTTCAAGGTTTAAATCGCATATTGCTTTCATTAATAATAGGAATAGTAATAATAATAACTGAAACATTATTAAAATTAAACATTCACAGAGCTGTGTCTTGGGAAAAACACCATGAAAAAAAAACGCTGTAGTATAAATTTACTACACATAAACTATATTCAACCCAGGCTCATTCTGAAAACCTAGTCCCGTGGACGTTTCTGGAAACCGCGAAATACGTCCCAGCCTCCCAGGAGGTACGTATTTTTGCAGTTTTTGTTTTCGCGAATCCACGAGAGGCCGCTGCGTGCACATTTTCATATCTCAAATTTCTCTAGCTAGTGGCGTTCATGCCTGCTGTTCCCACGTAAACCCACCAGAGGCCGCTGTCGAGTGACTGTCTGTCCGAATGACTGACTGGCCGGCCGACCAATCAACTGACCCACCCTCCTCCCTCCATAAACCCAACCAATTTTATCAATTGACCCGCCCACCCACTTACTTTCCTAAAACCCAACCAACGATTTACAAAAGCCGTCAAGAAAAAGAAAAGCCCTCGTCTGGTTTTTACCACATTCTCACCCTGTTATTCACTTGTTTGTTTTATTTTTTGGATTCTGTTTTTGTCTTACCTGATTTCTGGGCCTGCTCTTCACCGGACTCGAACCCCGTCGTCATCGTGGTCAACTCCTCTCTGCGTCTCAAGTCCGCCGACGTACACGACAAGCTTACTGGACAAACTCTTTTTTTTTTTTTCTTCACTTCCGCCATTAGTGAAGTTTTTTTTCCCTCTCCGCTGTCGCCACTGGCTTGCATGGTTCGGGATCTGTAGAGCTGCGCATCGTTGGATTTGCTCTTCAGTATTTGGACTCTCAGTAGTGATTATTAAACCACACTGAACTGAGCTAAACTGAACTGAACTTAAACACTACAAACTGAACTACACTGTTCCTATTTACTGTGACCTTTTATGTGAAGCTGCTTTGACACAATCTACATTGTAAAAGCGCTATACAAATAAAGGGGAATTGAATTGAATTGAACTCTGGAAAGCCCTCCACACGGGATAAGCGGTCAGCCGGTAAGCGTGAAAAGAAATGGCGTCACACCTTAACACTTAAAAAAGATTAAATGCAGCCATAGGTACCCCTGTCTACATAATTCGCGCTCTCCAGAAATGAGAACGAGCCTGGGTTGACTATATTTGTAGTAAAATAGTGTTTTGAAGCACTTTTAAGCTAGATTAAATGCTCTAACAGGATCAAATCTTGAATTATCTCTGAATTAAAAATCTCTGAATTATTTGAAAAGAATTTTCCATTAATTTATTGGTTACAAAATAACTTTGAGGCAATAACCCAGCTTATTCACAGTCTAAATCACTGACAAATGTAGACTTTTTAAAAGAATAATTCACAATATTAAATAACAAGCCATCAGTAATTACAAATATGACAACTATAGTAATAATAATAATAACCAAAAGTGGTAATAATAAAACGAAAGAAAATTTCAATAAAGGTTGTACACAATCCTATGAAAATAGAGAACTGTATATGATTGAAGGCTGCACGTTGGCGCAGAGGGTAGCACGTTTGCCTCACAGCAAGAAGGTCGCTGGTTTGAGCCTCGGCTGGGTCAGTTAGCATTTCTGTGTGGAGTTTGCATGTTCTCCTTGTGTTCGCATGGGCTTCCTCCGGGTGCTCTGGTTTCCCCCACAGTCCAAAGACATGCGGTACAGGTGAATTGGGTAGGCTAAATTGTCCATTAAGTGTGAATGAGTGTGTTTGGATGTTTCCCAGTGATGGCTTGCATCTGGAAGGGCATCCGCTGCGTAAAACATATGCTGGATAAGTTGGCGGTTCATTCTGCTGTGGCAACCTCAGAATAATAATGGGATTAAGCTTAAAAAACAGGGGAATTCAAAAATCTATACTCACACAAGGAAATGGAGTGTGTTGTGCTAGTGTCTGTGGATCCTGTACGCACTAGTTTGGTAGAACCAGGATCAGGGACCGATTCGAAAGGCTCTTACTCACGGAGACAACATCCAGGTGACCCAGGATTTTTTTTTTTATCAACAACTAGTGCAGATTAGTAAAGTTGCGCTTTAAAAAAAACATCGATCACCTTTTTTTAGGACACTCCGTTATTCTGGCAAGTGGCTTCTCTGGAAAACTCACTCCACCTTCACTTACGCTCAGACCATCTCCTTACTCCATCCAACCCACAGAACACCTCCTCACTTCTCCCCTGGGTCCCTCTATTGATCCATTTTTATATTTTTTTTTATAATTGAGGTATTTCCCTATATGCACTCAGAAGGCGGGCGGTCTATCTGTGGTTGTTAAACCTCACATCGCCACAAATGAATGATTGAAGGGATATTGAAAACAAATCCATATTTCCAATTGCAAAATAAACATAAGAGTCCTTTAAAAAGGTCAATCAGTCCATATGGTTTTAGCATTTCTTCAATGTTTTAAAATAATGACAATGCTTAAATTGCACAAGACGAGGTATTCATTTCAGCCATTGACATTTATTAAAGTGAGATTTCCCAAAACTAATGAACATCTTAAGAATAAAACCATTTTTCTTCTCTAAAGGTTCATCATAAAATTATTGTCCTGCAATAAAATGTAAACTCCAGACACTTCCTTAAAGAAAACATCAAAAACACACCAAGACCATACGAAAGGTGAAGGTTGTATTACCTTATCAGTGGTCAAATCTAGAGGGGATACAGCTGTGGATCATCAATATAGTATGCTTTTTGTGACACTGTCCAACAATAAATAATATTTTTACATTACTGTGAGGGTTGGGGACAGGTTAGACATTAATGAAATACTATGTGATGGACAATTTAGTTAATAATATAAATAATTCTCGTTACAGTT